>NC_137811.1:65411623-65436623 GCF_963921795.1 Nannobrachium achirus | reverse complement strand
TTAACTTAACTCATTCCCTGCTAGGCCCGATAGTCCCGACTCCCGAGAATAAGCTAATGTCCCTCCCCGCCAGGCCCGATAGTCCCGAGAATTTCCCGTTTTTGAAAAAAAATAAAATAAAAATGTAGTAGGCATGATAGCAATCGCGAAATTGCATGTTTAACCCCCATAGCAACCCCATCTTTCAAACATGGCAGCCATCTTTGTTTACATTTTAGGAAAACATAATGGCTGCTAGTTCATGAATGCCTGAACGGATTTCCATTCAGATCTAGGCATGCGTGTGCATGATCCGTGCACTGTGAATTACATGGAAGTCTATGGAGACGAATGGCAAATGGGAGTTCGAAGGTATTTTAAAAGACGGGGAATGAGTTAATGTGCAACATTGTTTTCTCACTCAACAGTAAACAAAACAAGGTAAGGTTTAAAGTGTATAGAACGTATTTGCACATTTCTAAAGTGACAATTTAAGGACTTTTTAATACATCTAAAATGACAAACATTGGCCAAATTGTCAAATATTAGAAGCAGAAATTGTGAAAATAGCAGACAGATCTACATGCTCACAACGCGTAGATCTGCTATTTTCACAATAGAAAAGTGTTTTACAAAATGTAATGCCTCAACTCTTAGTGCTCGTCAGTTAAAATATGATTATTTTGGGGGTCTCTGCCTGAAAAGGTTGAGAACCACAGTCATAAGACACAGGTATGTCTGTGTGTGTTAGGGCATTCACGAATAGTGATTTTTTAAAAAGTATTCGAATAGTCGAATATTCGACAGGACTGGTCAAACTGTCAAATATTAAGTCAGCAAGAGGCAAACATTGTGAAAATAGCAGCTCTACATGTTGCGAGGCGTTGTGAGCATGTAGATCTGCTATTTTCACAATATTTATCTGTGGAACCGAGTCACATTAAATGTAATACCTACAATTCCAAGTGCTTGTCAGGGTGGGAGCCCCCAGTTCAAATATGTTTATTTTGGGGGTCACAGCCTAAAAAGGTTTGAGAACCCCTGGTATAGAGCATTAACAAATTCATCCACCAGGGGCATTGACAACTCATTCTTATGACTTCCTATCTCGCCAAGCTTTATAAACTATATATTTTTTAAAGAGAAAACAATACAATTTTTAAAATAAGCGAATATTCGACTTCGGTGAACAACGTCGAATAATGACTTTGATATTCGAATATTCAAATATTTAGTGAATGCCCTAGTGTGTGTGTGTGTCTCCTCACTGTCTCTCCTGCTCCAGCTGCTCCTCCATGGAGTCTATCTTGGTCTCCAGGGCGGCGACACTGAGCTTGTGTTTGCCCCGGATGGCTCCCTCCAGCTCTCCCAGGCGAACCTTCAGCTCCTTGTTCTGCCTCTCCAGCTGCTCCCGGGACGCCTCCGCCTTCTGACACAGCGTCCTCTCCCCCTGCAACTGCACCGTCATGGTCTCCACCTGCAGGGGACACGGTAGCGGTCAGTTTGCTTCCAAACGTTAAACCAGAGGGTCCTCTACAGGGGGTCCGGAACCCCTAGGGGGTCCTCAGAGTTACTACAGGGGGTCCTACAAATCTGTGTGTGATAGAAGCTTTTTTTTTGTCTCCTTTTTGATATTAACCACTTGAACCCTGGCGTCCATATTCGGAGAACTTTAGCCAAAAATAGCCGATCTACAAGCTCACAACGCCTCGCAGAAGAGCTTTGGTGTAGAGGGGAAAAAGAGCAGAATAAGTACAGAGCGAAAGGTCAAGCTTATTGGCCATATTGATGGTTCAAGTGGTTAAATATCTGAAAACACAAATTGACATGATTCCAAAAATACACTGATGATTGTGCTGTCAAACGATGAAACTATATTGAATCTATGAACAGGTTGTGGGGGTCCCTGCTTTCATCTCTCTCTCTCAACTAAGGGGTCCTTGGCCTGACAACGTTGTACTCTATACACCCCTGGTGTATAGAGTACATACCTGCAGTGCAGTCTTTCTCTGTCTCTCCGCTGACAGCTCAGAGTTGCTCTGCTCCTCTTCCAACTCCTCCTCAAGCTGGGCAACCCTGGCCTCCAATCTCCTCTTCTCCTCACACAGAGCAGACCTGGCATGCACACACACACACACACACACACACACACACACACACACACACACACACACACACACACACACACACACACACACACACACACACACACAATACAACCACAATGCATATTCTCAGTAATGTACAGATCATTATATTGATAGCATATTGTTTAGTAGCTGTGATCCTAGTTTACTGAGGCACCACACTGTTTCTCTCCGTATTTGATGTACAGTGTATGAGTTTTACCTGGCTTGTTGTAAGTCGCTCTGAATAAGAGCGTCTGCGAAATGCCTAAATTGTAATATATATACGTATTACGTAGTATATACGTAAACCGTTTTTTTTGGTAGAAAAACTAAAACTCCATATGAGAGGAGATAGTAGCAGTACAATCAGGGCAGGAATTCATGGAGGCCACGAAGGCCATGGCCGCCGTTGCCCCTCAGTTTGGCCTTGTGCCCCTCAAACCAATAGCATGACCTGAGGCCACAGTGGCCTTAATGCCCCAGCTGACTGTACCACTTTCTCTTCTCTCTTTCTGGTCAATATGTGTAGACAGTAGACACCAGTGTCTTTTGTTGAGATTCTGAAATCTTAACTCCCGAGTCCCCATCTAATTACTTTTCCATCCCATATAGCTACTGCTCTATCAATAAATATGTGTAATCTCTGTGTTCATGTCAAGGTGCAGGCTTGTCCATACAGTATGTGTTGTAATAATGTCCATGTATTTGCTAAAGAATCACAGTGTTTACTTATTTATATCCATAATAATAGATTGTTCCCTTTAAAAACCTGCTATTGACACGTTTCACACATTTACTATATCGATTTTAAATCATTGAATCAAATCGTATCGTATCGACATGAATGAACCAATATTGTTCATGTATCGTATCGTCAACCATGTATTGTGATACGTATCGTATCGTTGTTCAAATGTATCGTTACACTCTGGTGCATAACGGTATGTTTGGACACAGTAGCCTACATTGGTACTCAGTATACACAGTGTGGTAGGTGTATAATATAAACACTACATTGGCATTTTGGTTAAATTGAACACTGATACTAACTTTCCAGAAGTGCTGTTCATCATTTCTTCCGAAATCTCATCTCTCTCCTGCTGGGCTTGTCTTCTCTGCCTCTCTGACACTGACAGCTCCTACACGCACGCACACACACGCACGCACACGCACGCACGCACGCACGCACGCACGCGCACACGCACACGCACACGCACACACGCACACGCACACGCACACACACGCACACAGATTGCAATTAGGCCGGTAATTGCCGGTTTGGACAGTTATTTTAAATAAAAAGGAAAATACAAATCTCTCTGAAATCCTCGCAAAATAAAACACAGCAGTTTTATTATCACCACTAATCAGACTTATTTGAAATCCTCTGTTCCACAAGAACTCTCTCTCTCTCTGCGAGGTCGCGTCACGACGTCACGTGCAGGTGAAGCCACAACGTCAATCACATGATGGAATAAACACTGTTCCATTCTGTAATACATCACCATCTGAACTAAAAAGCTTTATTAAGCTAATTAAGATACTTTTCTAAGATGAAGCTGTTATATGAAATTCTGATATTACTCCTTATGTAAACCCAAAATATTATGCTGTAACACCTGCTTGTCAATGTTCATGCATAAACAAATTGATGAGGCCGTTATTTTTATCAGATGTCCAGTAAACTGGAATCATTCCGGACATTGTGTCTGGCAGTTTAAAGTCTTAGTGGAACCTCTGACACGCACGCACGCACGCACGCACGCACACGCACACACACACACACACACACGCGCGTGCGCGCGCGCACACACACCTCAGTGAGTTGTATGAGTTCAGCCTCCAGCGTCTGCAGGCGTTTCTCGTTGTCTTTAGACTGTGCCAGGACCTCCTCTCTGGCCAGCTTGGTCTCATCCAGCTCCCGCAGCATCTCCTTCATCTGGGCCTGATGGCAACAACACATGTTAACCTTATTTATGGCCACATAATACAGGGGTCTTCAACACGGGGTCCTCAGCAGGGACGTGCAGAAAATGTTAGAGAGGCAGGGGCTGAAATAAAGGGCCTTTCGGTGAAAATACTGAAAATAGCAGACCTCCAAGCTCACAATTTGTGAGCTTGTAGATCGGTTATTTTTGGCAAAGCACTTTGGTGTAGAGGGGAAAAAGAGCAGACTAAGTACAGAGTGAAAGGTAAAGTTTATTAAGTATTGATGGTTCAAGTGGTTAAATATCTGAAAACACAAATTGACATGATTCCAAAATACACAGATGATTGTGCTCTCAAAAGATAGCCTGACACTCAGCCTGAATTGACATTTCGTTTCACTCCATTATTCAGTCTGAAAGTGCTTCCCTCCAGAGCTGTTTCTGGGATGGGCGTTGCCAAAGAGGCAGTCTTCTGCAATTGGTTCACCACAGTAGCAAAGCAAATGACGTAGTGTTGTTATGTGTGGTTGGCTAGTGGCTAGCCTGTTGCTTGCTAGTGCAACTTGCTAACCAAAGAAACAGCAGGAATAGGAGCACAACGAATTAGTAATCAAACACAACATAACATGTCTGCTACTGATTTTTCATAGCGAGATCGATACGATACCATTTTACCGCATTTTACCGCGACGCGATGTGTGCAGTCCCGTCGGCAGCGGCGAATTGCATATGAGTTCTGGGAAAACCCCACCCACGCTGATCACAAGACGCTGATTCACAACGCTGATTTGCCGTACGGATTTCCAAACGAGGAAAACCTCTTCAGTGAGAGCAACACCAGACTCTTTTAAGGGGTGTGGCTAGCGATTCAGGGTCTGAACCAGGCTAGTCAAAAGATGAAACTATATGGAATCTATGAACAGGTTGTGGGGGTCCCTGCTTCATCTCTCTCTCAACTAAGGGGTCCTTGGCCTGAAAACGTTGAAGACTCCTGCTTTATGCATGCACATAACCTATATAGGTTGGTTCTATGCAACGCAGCCATATTGGGAGGAAATTGGGCCCCTTCCTTACTAACCGGTTATTCTAATTCTAGTGAAGCACAGTGCTTCTCAAACCTTTTGACCTCAAGGACCACCAGAACTCTGATTTGCATTGACTATTTTGAAAGTCAATCCCATGTTAAGTTGTTTAAACCTGTCTCCTGCCCTGAGCCATCTTAGGCTAGCACAAGGAAGATAAAGAAGGAATGGAATCACGTGACCACCGGGCATGCGCCATGTCTGGCTATGAAGCTCACCATGGGTGCCAGAACTCGCACTGGAAGTGCGATAAAATACATGTCAGTGAAGCGACCGCAGTTTTCCCAATGACCCTGAGCGCAACGGTGGGGACGATATGCAATAGGCTTCCCACACTCCCGCGCCCCCACCGTTGCGCTCAGGGTCGTTGGGAAAACCGCGGTCGCGTCAGTGAATGGAGCCTGCTTGATCAGCTCATGAACAAACCTGGAACAAAAACTATTTATGAAGGACTGAGACCTTTGTCATATAATCTGTTCAGGAATATAAAAGAAGACATATCAAAGGTATTTTTACAATCACTTGCTTTTCGATGTGCACAGTACATAATGAAATAATAATATAACAGTAAATAATAATCGTTTCTGTCTCCGCAGTATTGCAAGATTTGGTTCCCAGACAGGAAACGGTGGATAGTCTCGCGATACTTGGCTCGTTTAGAAACATACTTTTTGCTCTTTAGATACTGCTATAAAATGACACAATGCACACATCGAAAATCCACACAGCAGAAAAGAATGTGTGACATGCCTTCTTTTATTTTCCTGAGCTGAGTTATAAGGGTCTCACTTTTTCATAAATAGTGTTTGTTCATGAACTTCATGAGCTGCTGGGAGGCTGCTCCAGTGTTCCTCCGAACTTCCGGTTGCAGTTTGGCACCCATGGTGCGACGAATCTGCCGGTTGGAATTGCGAGATAGCGAAAGGGGCGTGGATGTCTTTACCTCCTATTTACCTTGGGCTAGCAAAAAGGAAGATGTTGCCATGTCCCCTACCTGCAGTCTGCGGAGCTGCTTGAGGCCCTCCTCTCTGCCGCGGTTGGCTGCCTCCACCTGGGACTCCGCCTCCTGGAGCTCCGCCTCCAACTGCTTCTTCACGGAGAGAGCCTGGGAGCGCTGGCTCCTCTCCTCCTCCAGCTGCACCTCCAGCTCCCTCACCTGGACACAAGACGACATTACACCACCATGTTCACTCTACAAGACAACATTACACCACCATGTTCACTGTACAAGACAACATTACACCACCATGTTCACTGTACAAAAAATAGACAATCATTTTTTCTATTTCTGTAGTATTAACAAGAGCTTATGACTAAATAATAACCACACTAGATTGAACACAGGTTATTTTTGTCCCTTTCCTGAAAACAACAAACAACGCTATATGACCACAGATATAGTTTCAAAAGACACATACAGTATATATATAATATATACGTCGTCGTCCATATACGTCGTCGTCCACATATACAGTTTCAAAAGACATACATTATGTACGACCACAGATACAGTTTCAAAAGACACGCAACAACGTCACGAGTAACTGCATGGGAATATGCTGTCACACAGTATCTATTTCCCAGCCCTATACTAAATCAGTGGTTGTCAACCTGTGGGCCGGGACCCCCAGGGGGTCCCCAAATTATTTTGGGGGGGTTCCCCAGATGATTAACCTAGTGTGGAACATTGTTTTCTCACTCAACAGTAAACAAACCAACATAAAGAGTAAGTGTGTATAGAGGGTATCTGCACATTTCTAAAGTCACAATTTAAGGACTTTTTAATACCTCTAAAATGACAAATTAAACATTGGCCAAACTGTCAAATATTAGGGGCAGAAATTGTGAAAATAGGGTTAGCTCAGTATATGTTTGGTCAAATATAAGGAATATAAATTTTGTAGGGACAGGATCTGTAAATATTCCGCCAACACAGTACCTGTCTAATACTTGGTGATGAGGATGTGTGTGTATCGAATAGTTCAACCCACTGACTTTATTGTGAATGTTTTTATTTTTTTAGTGTACTTATACTTTAGATTTATGTATGTTGACTTTTCTTTTCTTTTTATCTTTATTTATATTTTTATTTTTCTATTCACCTTAACTATTCCGTGGACGGATAGGACAATGACGACAATGGGGGGAGGGTTGGGTTGGGGAGAAAAAAAGAAAAAAGAAATGTCTTGATTATACTGTAATGATATGAAACTATTGTTTGACTTTGACATGAATAAAGATATTCTTAAAAAAAAAAAAAATTGTGAAAATAGACGATCTACATGCTCACAACGATAGAACCGTGTTAGACAAAATCTAATTCCTCAACTCTTAGTGCATGTCAGGGTGGGAGGGGTCCCCAGTTAAAATATGATTATTTTGGGGGGTCGCTGCCTGAAAAGGGTTGAGAACCACTGCCATACTAAACGATATGACACAGTACCTGTTTGCTGAGAGCTCTCCTCTTCTCCTCTCCCTTCTCCTCCTTGGTGCTGATCTCCCTCTCAAACTGGGCTCTGAGAGCCTGCAGGGTGACCTCCAGACGCAGGCGGGAGTTCTCCGCCTCCCCCAGCTCCTCCTCCAGCTCCTGGGTCTGGACACGCAGCGTCTGGGCCTCCGTCTCCAGAGCCCGCCGGGCCCTCTCCAACTCATGCACCTGAACACACCGCAACAGGCAAAATATGGTCAAATGCTTATTTGATGCTTTAGCTATTGAAAAATAGCAGATATACAAGCTCCTGCTGCGAGCTATTTTTGAAAAGTCGTGAAAATATGTGCAAATCTTATGTAAAATATGTATTTTTAAGCAAACATTTGTAACTTAAATTTTGCTTCTGTGGGGGTCCCTGGAACTAAATATTTTGGCCAAATACATATCATTTTGGGGGTCCGTGACATGAAAAAGTTTGAGCACCACTGACCAAGAAACATTTTTCAATAGTTAAAGCACAAAATAATGCGTAATAATGCGTTTCCAGTCTAAATGGGTTAAACAACCGGGACAGACATACATACGTACGTACGTACGTACGTACGTACGTACATACGTACATACATACGTACATACATACATACATACGTACATACATACGTACATACAGACAAAGCCAGATGTAGGAACCGCTACTTACATTCTTGCCAACATCGTCTTTTTGGTTGACAAGCTGTTCCATCTCCAGACGCAGCTGCTTGTTGGCTCTCTCCAACTCTTCTCTCTGATCCTGAGCTTCCTGCACACATGCACACACGCACACGCAAAGACACACACACACACGCACACGCAAAGACACACACACACACACACGCACACACGCACACACACACACACACACACACACACACACACACACACACACACACACACACACACACACACACACACACACACACCAGAATATAAGCATACCTTCTTTATAAATAATTGTAAAAGATATATGGGAAAATAAATAATGAACCTAAACTCATATCATGATGATTGAAAGAAGACTAAGGCCTGGCAGCGCTCCAGGCACTGAGGCTCAGTGTAGCCTGACAGCGTGTCGCGGGTTCGAGTCCCGATCCCAACTGTCACTCCCCATCTCTCTCCCCCATTTCCTGTCAGCCTACTGTCTATCTCTATCAATGAAGGCATAGAAGCCCCCCCCCCCCCCAACAAAAAAAAGAAATCTAAAAATAAACGTTTATATATCTAATATATATCTAATGTAATAACAGTGTGAAGTCTGTTAAATACCCACTGACTTTAATGGAATGAAAATTATTCTGCAACTGGCAGGAGGGGAACAAGTGACTAACACTTTTTACTGCATCAGTAGAATCAACAGTGCATGTGTGTGTGTGTGTGTGTGTGTGTGTGTGTGTGTGTGTGTGTGTGTGTGTGTGTGTGTGTGTGTGTGTGTGTACCTGCAGTGCTCGGGCCAGGGCCAGGGAGCGTGTCTCCTTCTCTCGGCTGTCGGCCTCGGCCCGGTCCCTCTCCTCTGCCAGACGGGCGCTCACAGCCTTCTCCTCCGCCAGACACTGACGGGCACAACAACAACAGGCACAACGTTGGGCTTTATTTACATGCCTTGCTCAAAGGTACTTCTAACAGTGCTAACAGTGGTTGCGTACTATTTGGTTCTCAACCCGTGGGCCGCCAGGTGTTTGAAAGTGGACCTCCAAACAATTGGCAAAACACTAAGACAGGGGTCTTCAACGTTTTCAGGCCAAGGACCCCTTAGTTGAGAAAGAGATGAAAGCACACAACCTTTTCAGAGATACCATATAGTTCCATTTTTTGACAGCACAATCATCAGTGTATTTTGGATTCATGTCAATTTGTGTTTTCAGATATTTAATCACTTGAACCGTCAATACTTAATAAACTTGACCTTTCACTCTGTACTTCGTCTGCTCTTTTTCCCCTCTACACCAAAGCTCTTTGCTCTTTGCTATAATCTCTGTGAGCTTGTAGATCTACTATTTTTGGCTATTAGGTTGTGTTAGTCGTATTGAATATTTTGCTTGTGTTTGACATGGTGGTGAGATACTTGTAGCACTGACTGGCATTGACTTTTATGGACAATTTTGTTTGGCACTCTATTGATTGATAGTTGTGCTTAAAGGGATATTTCACTTTCAAAAAAACTTTTGGTAATTTTATCATCTAATCAGGCTTTTATGAACACCCTGAACAGTTTTTAATTTGCTTGATTGAATATTTCGATATTTGATGTAAATGTTACCAGGCCCTCCAGGCCCTGGGCCTCTCCCCACACACACCCATTGTAACTTCAAACTTCATTTTAACCATGATAGATTCATTAAAAACACCCATATTACCCTCTCATATGTGAGCAGGCCGTGTTTTTTCCGATAACTTTTTTCATTTATTTTTAATAATTATATTTTTGTATTTCATTTTTTCCATTTTCCCAAATAATTATAAAAAATAAATGAAAAAAGTTATCGAAAAAACACGGCATGCTCACGTATTAGGAGGGTAAAATTTGTCATTAATTGCGACCGAAGGTCGCATATACTCTGAAGAACCGTGTCGCTTGAGTGACCTTCCTTCCTTCCGTATCCTCTGAGTGACCTTCCTTCTTTCCTTCCGTATCCTCTGTGATGTCAGTGTGATGTCAGCGAGTTGTGACATCACTTCCTGTACAGGGCGGCTACACGAAATGTGGATAACACTATATATGGAGATAGTCCAGTCCATCATGTCATATGGGACTACCGTCATAGAAAGTAGCCATTGTTAGGCCGGAGTCAATGGCTGTCTGTCTGACTGTCTGTACAGGAAGTGATGTCACATGACTTTTTATATATAGCGTCTGTGTTAAGAAATGGAGCGAAATTTGTTTGGCCTAAACATGGAGATGTGGAGAACACTATATATTAGGGATGCGAAGATATACCGGTACGGATCGTAATCGCGATACAAACGTCCGCGACACGAGTGAATCGGTTCATTCAGTGTGTACCGGTACAATAGACGGCCGAAATCGTGATGGATCGTACCGTGAGTGTCTGGATCGGTAAATTCCGCGGTTGTATCGGTTCTTCCATAATAGTATTTCATTCTATCCTGTGTTTCCGAGGCGCCATGAATGCACCATCATCAGCCGTGGCCCGTTCAGCCCCCTCCCCAAAAGCCAGTCTTTAACGCGAGCTGCGACTCGGACAGACGGACAACATCTGCACTCTGCATGCAGGCAACCAGGGAGACAGACAGTGCAGCGAAATGCGAGTGAATCAACACAGACGAACTAGCAGCCCCACGGGTTAAAAAGATGCAAGATTAGTAGTAAAGTACTTAGCTTTATAACATCCAAGTCAGCTGCGCAGATTGTTGTCACAGAGTAGCACAGGCTGATCGAGTGATGTGTAATTAACAGCCCTTTCTTAGCGAATCTCTGACGGACAATTGATTGAGATCATCTTCTGCGCTATATTAACTGCACACACACAACAACAATGTTGCTGGGTGTTGTAGGACTACTGCTTGCGTTTAAAACAAAGTATTTGTCTCTGTTCTACAACTTTCCTGTTGATGCAAGCAACTCTCTCACTTTCTCTGCTGCTAGTTCTGCTCTGGGAAAGAAGCCTAATTTATACATCGCAGTACAAGGGTGTCGCACCTAAAATAGCAGACCTACAAGCTCACAATGCGTCGTGGATGCGACGCGCTGTGAGCTTGTAGGTCTGTTTTAAAACATTTTGGCTATAACAATTGCATAATCCTGGATTCAATATAATATAATATAATATAATATAATATAATATAATATAATAATACAAACCAGGAAGGGACTTTATTGTTTTTCAGGTCAAGGACCCCTTAGCTCAGACAGAGATCAAGCAGGGACCCTCGCTGTAGGCTAGGCATTATAGCCTACTGTATCACACAAATATTTGGCAGGCCCCCTGTAATAACCCTGGATTGGGGTCCCTGACCCCCAGTTGAAGACATATAGGCCTACTAATAATGACATAGATAGGCCTTCTATATGATTAGTTATCAAACAATTCAACAATAGCCAGCAGCTTTGTGTTCTCCCAGAATACTATATGTTGGGTTGTTAGACAGAGCCTAGTACTACAGTGAAACAATAAATTGCCTTGAATTTAAATTTCATAAATTTTTTGTCCCTATGTTTTGTACATTTTGGGATTTGGGCTTGAATCGTGGTGAATCGTGAAACGTATCGCATCGTATCGGGAACAGGGGTGGATCGTGATGTATCGTATCGGCAGGATTTCAATGTATCGCAATTATATCGTATCGCTGGCAGTGTATCGAGGTGCGTATCGTATCGCCTCAGTGGTCGAGATTCGCATCCCTACTATATATGGAGAAAGTCCATTCCATCATGTCATATGGGACTACCGTCATAGACAGTAGCCATTGTTAGGCCAACTCAATGGACTGAGTCAAGCTCAACGTTGGGCATTCGGACCTATACATGGAGAAATGGAGCGAATCTGTTTGGCCTAAACATGGAGATGTCATATGGAACTACCGTCATAGACAGTAGCCATTGTTAGGTCGGAGTCAATGGCTGTCTGTCTGAACGTCTGTACAGGAAGTGATGTCACATGACATACTTTTTATGCCCATATATGAGTCCTTCTGTACCACATCTCCATGTTTAGGCAAACTCCACACAGAAAGGCCCTATCGCCAACCCAACCTAGGGTGTGAGCGATAGGGCCTTTCTGTGTGGAGTTTGCATGTTCTCCCCGTATCTCCTAGGGTTGATACCCTCACAAAAACATGAACAAACTCCCCCCAGAATGACAACAACTAGAATCGTCAGAGAAACGCTGTGGTTGGCCAGATGGTCAAGAATTGGCGCGACCTCGCCCTTTAGGGCGAGGTTGCATGTCACCCTGAGTTCGCATTCCACCCTCAGGTGTCTTACTAGTTATGACTACCAGCAACCTGTTTTGAACCTGTCTGAACCTCTCAGAATCTGAATCTGAGCTGGGACAATACCGGATGTAGAGCCCTGTGCAAACCTTCAAAACATTCAGAATAGATACTGTTAGGGGTCCCGCCTGTGACCCCAAGAATATGGCCCCCTGTCCTTTGAAACCCTATGCACTGTATGTACTGAATAGAGAGAGAAAGACACACAGCTGCTCTGTGTTCGTGCATCCAGCTCGACAAGATAGCCTTGGGTGACTCCTCAACGCAGCTGGCCACGCTAACGAGCTGTTATCTCTTATCTGTCAACATGAGATATATTTCCCTTGGGAAAGCAGGATGCCGAGTAGCCCCTGCCTGGGACTGGACATCGAAACGACCTTGACTGTCTGATTTTGCAAAGATGTGCGTGTTAGTGCATGAGAACTGCGTGAGAGCGTGCAAACGTGTGTGTGCTAAAATATGTTCTGTGTGTAAATCACGCCACTGTGACGCGACGGACCTCTGTATAAAGGAGGCTGCTTCGTGTCTCCTGTTAGAGTGTTGCAGCTATCCCCGGCCCCTTCGGGGGCTGGAAGGAAGTTACTATTATTTGTTCCTGCTAGACTGTTAGTATTCTCTGACACTGTTTAGCCTACCTTTTTGTACTTAGTGCAATTTTTGGACTTCTTGTTCTACTACTTAGAGAGATTTTGACTTGTTAGATTCTCTGTTTTTAGTCAAGTACTTATATTGTACTTCTCTTTATTATTTTCATTGCCAATTACTGTATTGGTGGTTTTATATTTTGTAACTGTTTTTTATCACTAAAGCTTTTTATTATTCACTTTTATCTGGTGTCTGTCTGAAGTCATTTTTTAAGAGTTTACAACTTTTTAAGGTTTGACTTTTTCCCCTTCCCTAAGGGGAAGGAAGGCCGCACATGGGAGAGAGGTATTAAATACCTCCAGGGCACTCGAAACATCTCCTGGCTGTGGGACTGAGTGAGACTTTTGGTAAGAATCAACAAGAGTATTTTCTTAGGTTAAAAGTCTTTCACCTTCTCAGAAGCCAACTCAGCGCGTGCTGAGTTGGCGAGCTTGACAGAAATAAAGTCTCCAAAAACCCTAACCGGATGAACTGATGTTCACTCTGGACGGTTTGTACTAATAAGTCAAGCGGCGTCGCTCCCGAGCCCCTGGTGAGAGCTACAAAGGTATCAGACTCACACTTTACATTGTCTTTGTGGTTTGCATTCTTCATCCAGACCTATGGTCTACATTTCTAAAGTAAGGTGCATATCCTGGTCTCTAAAATAAATAGTTGCTGTAGAAAGTAATAATATTCAACAGTTAAAGAGGGTCTCATAGATAGCTCAGCCTTTATTCAGAGAAGTCTATATGTATATACAGTAATAGTAGGTTTTTACAAATGAGAAAGGTTATGACACCTGTTTGTGTTAACTTAAAGGTATAGTGTAGTGTTAGTGATAGTGTTTTATTAAAAAAGATCTGGTAACTTTTTGGACTTAGCAACCCCATTGAGGGTTCCGGACGGCGTCGGGGTTTGCCCTAAGAGGTGAAGGGGCATTCAGTAACTCGGAGCTCATTACAGATACCAAAAAAACAACACTACAACAATCTGCAGCCCATGTTTCGAGGTGAATCCTACGAGACTACCCCAAAAGATGTTCACGTTTCTATGAAGTATTTATTTCAGTTTTCCCATTCTTCATCAACCTCGCCTGTTCCTGCTAATGCTGAGAATCTATTTAATGTCAGCCCTGCATCTTTCTTCACCTGGGGATCCCTTCGATTTCTGTTTTCCGTTATTCCTTTGCTCTCTAGGGAGGGGTCGTTTTTTATTGAGGGGTGTTACTGGAGAAAATGTATAAGCCCTTTTATAAAATGCCATGACCCTCCCTCTCAATTGGGGAAAAAATCAGTGACCCTCCCCAAGCATTAAAATAAAAAAGATTGACCCTCCCCTACAACATGGCATTTACCACAGTAAAATTATGCCTGTAAAACCTATATTATTATATTCGTGAGGGGGCAAAGGTAACCAGGAGTGGCTTGACACCATCTGAGCGAGGCCAACTACGTTTGGCTCGCGACTGGAAGATGCTGGCTGATATTGGCCGACAACTTGTGTTTCCTCCAGAGATCGCTACAACCACCCTGAGACCTGACTTGGTGCTCTGGTCCCCTTCTCTAAAAAAGGTGTACATCATTGAGCTCACAGTACCCTGGGAGGACTCAGTGGATGAGGCTTACAAGCGGAAACACCTACGCTATGCAGAGCTCGCGGCTGAGGCACAACAGCGCGGCTGGAACGCTGAAGTCCGCCCAGTGGAGGTGGGATGCAGAGGGTTTGTGGCAAGATCTACAACCAGGCTCTTTGCAGACCTGGGAATTAGAGGCCAAAGCCAGCGGTCAGCCATCAAAGCTGCATCGGAGGCAGCCGAAAGAAGCAGCCAGTGGCTTTTTATGAGGAGGAAGGACCCCTGCTGGGCCCCAAAGAAACCAAGCTAGATAGCGTTCGTATAGGTATATACGATTTGTTCTTTGTTCTGGATTGATATCTCTATGCAGTTGATGTATTGATGTTGATTAAGTCTCATGAGGAGCTGGCATAACGCGATTCTCATGCATGCTTAATCGCTTTGATTGTTGTATTGCTTATTGCTTATTGTATTGCTTTGCTTGTTGTGGGTCGCTTTGGATTTGGAGCTTCCAGTTTGGGTATTGATGTTGATTAAGTCTCATGAGGAGCTGGCATAACGCGATTCTCATGCATGCTTAATCACTTTGATTGTTGTATTGCTTATTGCTTATTGTATTGCTTTGTTGTGGATCGCTTTGGATTTGGAGCTTCCAGTTTGGGTATTGATGTTGATTAAGTCCCATGAGGAGATGGCATAACGCTATCCTCATGCTTAATCACTTTGATGGTTGTATTGCGTATTGTATTGCTTTGCTTGTTGTGGGTCGCTTGGATTGGGAGCTTCCAGTTTGGGCATTGAGCTTCTGCTAAATGCCTAAACTGGAGCCAGGAGGTATGCGGTCAGCCTATAGGCTTGACTCAGGGAAAAGGACGCCCCTGCCTTGCACAGTCCCATGAGAAGTCTGCCATCCATAAGATGAACGATACTCTCATGATTAATTGGAAATGACGCAGGTTCGGGACTCATGACCCTGAGCTGGCCGCCTCCGGAGAGGGTGTATAGTGTATAATGGCCGAAACACCCTAAGACCTGGAGGAACACTACTGATGATGCGTCCTAGATTAAAAACTAACCCCAGCCCCCCCCCCCTCCCTTGCATCCATCATTCACCACCAAGATGACACACACACACACACACACACACACTCTCACACGCATGTGCCTGCACAAAGGAAATTAACATCTTATCCTGTGTTTTGTAAAACTTCCTAACCAGTGGCGAGAACAGAACAGAGATTTTTTTTCTTTCTTTCTTTTTTTACTGTAAATAATTAGGATTTCTTTTTATGGTTAGGCTAATATAATGCATTGAGATCCCAGCTGCACTTCATCCCAAAAACACATTTCCAAATATAAACTAACACACCCTCCAAACTAAAGTAACACACAGTGAGTAGCCTATAGTGCTGCTAGTGTAAAAGTCAACGTGGACATCACATAAAAGGTGAGAAGTTCTCACAGGTTGAGAACAGGTTATTTGACATCTAGGTTACAGATTAAACAGTTGACACATGTGCACAACACCAAGAAGGCTTGTAACTGCTGCCATTCATTTTGTGCTGTCGTCAAATCTGGGTCAAATGCGCATTTTCAACGAGCGGTCGTTAATTCTTTTTAGCACCTTTTCACTTTTTACTTTAGGGAGGGGGGATACAGTTCTGACAACCATTGTTGCTGCCTTACACAGCTCTCCATTGTTTTAGGAAAATACATTGTAGTATAAACACAGCCACTTCAGTTCATTCACACTAACTGCAGTGACTGTGGGGCATTTCCAGGGATGGCACCCAGGGTTTGTCATTAGCTCAATTGCTGCCAAACCCGAGGAACCCGAGAATAAAAAAAATAAAAAAACATTTAGTAGGCATGATAGCGATCGCGAAATTGCATGTTTAACCCCCATAGCAACCCCATCTTTCAAACATGGCAGCCATCTTTGTTTACATTTTAGGAAAACATAATGGCTGCTATCTCATGAATGCCTGAACGGATTTCCATTCGGATTTTTTTGTTTGAAAGCTGTGAGCAATGTGGACACACGTGGTGCATTATCTAGGCATGGGTGTGCATGATCCGTGCACTATGAATTACATGGAAGTCTATGGATACAGTTTGGCCTATGAGAGTACGAAGGTTTTGTTAAATGGCAGCAAATGAGTTAAATGAAGCAGAAGGCTGTTGACAATGGTTGCATAAGTGCCTGTACCTCTGGAGCCATTGTTTGCTTTTGAAAAATTGCATGACCCTCCCTTGAATTCAAAGTGAAATCAGCAGACCCTCCCTAGGACTGAAATTGAAATAGCATGACCCTCCCCTATTTTCCTCCAGTAACACCCCTCAATAAAAAACGACCCCTCCCCTAGCACACTAGAAACCTGCTGACTTTTCTTTTTCCCTTTTCTCTTCTGTTTTTTAACAGTTATTCCTTTGCTCAGGAGGAACGCTTCCTGATTGGGTTCACGACCCAAGAAGTTCTTAAGAATCTCCTCAGCGTCCTTGGAGGCACCAGGCTTCAGGATGCAGTTCCTGTACTCCAGACCCACCTTAGGGTTCACGATTCCTTCCTGTTTGAAACGGCTATAGAACATGTCCATGGACAACACCTCACCATACAGGTAGCGATACAACGTGCCATCGGAGACACGTTTCACATGGTCACAGATAGCTTTAATAGGGGCTCCCAGAATGTCCTTATAGTCCTTATAGAGCCTCATGCATTCATAAGCCAGGCCCAGGGTGTGAGTCTGGGTGTGAACAGCAAGGTCAAATTTAGCTCTGACTATCTGTTTCAGGCAGTCGATACCGATGTTGGCGAGGCGAGAATTGACGAGTTTGTCCAGCAGTTCGTCAGGAATGGGAGCTCCCATCTTGTAGTGTTTAGAGATTCTCTGTAGTGGTTCCTTCTCCCAAACCCAGTTCTCCAGCATCTGGGACGGAGCCTCCACAAAGTCCTCCTCCACATTGAAGGAACTGAACACAGCGTAGTCAACCTGAGCACAGAGGAAGTGCATGGCGTGACCAAACTCATGGAAGAACGTTATTACATCTTGGTGTTTCAGCAGGCAGGGGGTGTTGGGCATTTTTTTGTTTTCTTTGGGTTTGCTGAACTTGGTCACTATGGCAGCGACAGCCATCTGTCTGCTCCCATCAGACAGCAGACAGCCGGGCTGCAGCAGGTAACAATATCCAACAGAATTTCCCATGTCCTTTCTCTCCCTGGTAAACAGGTCAAGGTAGAACTGTCCGACTGTCTGTCCAGAGGAGCGGTCGGTGACGCAGTACAGAGTGACATCTGGATGCCACACGGGGGCGCCGTGCACCAGGCTGAAGGACAGACCCAGCAGATCCTGGCAGATGTCCAGCAGACCCTGGGTCACAACCTCCAAGGGAAAATACTCCTTCAACTGGTCGTGATCCACTCCATACTGGTTCTTCAACACCTGGGCCTTGTAGTCATCCAGGTCCTTCATACACAGCTCTCCATAGAATGGCAGACCTCTCTTCTGACACTCATCCTCCTTTAGTTTGAGGAAGTTTGTACTCTCTTTGTCTCCAAGTGGCTTCAGCTTATGGGCCAGCTCGTCCAGAAAGATGGAGACATTCTTGGGAGACTTTACCATGCTTGTCTTCAGGACAGAGTCAGCACAGGATTTTTGTTTTAAATCGATATATAGATTTCTTAATTTGTAATCAATGTCTTTAACATTGGCTTGTTTCTTACATGCTTGTTGCACCTTAGCCCTTGTGTTATGCCTACGATATTTTAAATACTTAATATTAATCTCTCTGATACTTTCCCCAAGCAATCTCTCCATGTATCTCTTATCCTCCATGCTAAGACTGTCTTCATCTACCTTCAATCCCAGAGCAAGAATCCTCTTGTAGACGTCCTCTCTCCTGCTCATGACCTTGTTAAACTCATACAACTTCTCCCATGCCTCTCTGCTGGCAGCCCTCACCTCCTCACTGGGAGACACATGCCTGGGAAAGACCAACATGTTCTCCTGGACAGCGTACTCAGCATCCATGTCAGCCAGGGCCTTCAGGGTGTTGTTGAAGGTCACTCTGTCCAGGTCCAGGGAACCCACGGCATCGTAAACCTTCTTGGTGTTGGTGATGAGCTCATCAGACATCTGCCGGATCTGTTCGGGGCTCAGATCCCAGCGCAGGCGGTTCTCGGTGCAAACCCGAGTAGTGCTGCTGAAATCCAGCTCTCCTGTGGCTCCCATGTTTGTGAAAATCGACACTTTTTTGGGGGACATCTAGATTTTAACAGGAGGGGATTTCCTTTATGTCGTCGACAAGCAATCTTATATACCCATAACCGTAGTCCAGTAGTTCGGATCAGACTATGACGCCAGTACTAAGATGTCATATTGATGAGGTCATAGTAAATTACTATTGATGACATTATAGGTGTATTGACATTCATTTGTACTGCTGCCGATCCGTGACATGTGTGTGTAGCATAGCCTGTGTGTGTAGCATAGCCTGTACATCCTAGACTCAAATCCTAATCTGAGGACGTTATGCAAGCATGACCACCGCTCACTTCACATTGGGTGTGTGTTCTTTTTTTTTTTTTTTTTTTTTTTATCTAGTTTTGTTTCCATAGCGTACGGCTTGGTTTCAGACAAGGTTCTGGGGAACCTTTTTTTCAGGTCCTGCTCTTGATGTAGAACTAAACTAGAGTTCTGAGAACCAATGGGTGGGGCCTTTTTTGAGACCTTCCTGGCTGTTTCACTTATGAGCATTGACTGTTTTTGACACGTTATGTATATATTCTTCATTCCCTTTCTTTGGTGTACCTTGCTCTTTACTCTACACTGTTCATTTTTTTTTCTTTTCATACTTCTCTGTAACTTTGTAAATGTCCTTATACTGCTGTGCTGCCTCCGGGCGACAGATTTTCCCCCTTGGGACAATAAAGGTATCTATCTATCTATCTATCTATCTATCTATCTATCTATCTATCTCACCTGGTCAAACTTCTTCTGCCTCTTCTCCAGGGAGCTGCAGTTCTGCCTCTCCCGCTGCAGGGCCAGCGTCATGTCCTCTATCTCCTCGCGGAGGCGCTCCCTCTGCCGCTCCACCCGCTCCTTCTCCTCCTCCCGCTGGCGCTCCCGCTGCACCGCCCCGTCCAGCTCCCGCTGCAGCTTCCTCCGCGCCTCCTCGCCCGCCTCCACCGCCACGTTCACCTCCTCAGACTGCTTGCGCAACTCCGCCAGCTGCAAAGGGACGCACACGGGGAAGAATTATCGTTGTTGTCCAGTGGAAACCTTGGTTGAGTCTGGAACACTCACGTCAAAGTAGATTTAACCATTTATTGCATAAATGGAATACAGTTAATCTTGGTGTTAAAGGGCTCCGTGTTCGGAGATGTTCCCTGAATTTTGTGCATGCTTGCTAAGCAAAATCAGGGAATGCTAAGCAAGTCCCCCATAGGGACAGAATAGCAGAACAAAAGCAATACATTGACACACAACTTAATCAACAGACATGATCAGGAGTATTCGAGCTTAGCCAGACTGATCAAAGGTAAAGGCTGGGGTGGAGGAGGCAGCTAGCAGCGTGTATCCGAGGCTTCGGATAACCAAGCATAGGTAGAGAAAGCGAGCCGTATTTAAAGGAGCCTTCCCTACTGAATGAGAGCTTTGATTGTAGTATGACGTAATGTGTGACGTAATGACCAGCAGATATGTGAATGAGGAATGGGAAAAGAGCTGACTGACGGGGCAAGACTCTTGTGTCCTGCATAAACTAACGCTGAAGCATTTATATGTCCAAAACATTCATTTTGTGTTTATCATTTTAAAAATGATTTAAACTAGTGAAAACAGCTGATCTACAAGCACACTTGTAGATCATCTATTTTCACTAGTTTTGTGCGACAGTGTTGTATGATGATGCAGGGCTTTACCCTTATGAAAAACATACAAATTTGAAACTATATTATACAATACTACCATACTATACAATCATACTTTTTATGCTGGAAAGCCTCTTCAGCCTCACAAAAACCCTACCCGATCACCTACAGTCCATAGATGTGTACCTGTTTATTTTATGTATGCATCTGTTTGTTTTTGATAACAGGAAAATAGGGATGCAACTCAACTTTGAATCGTAACTGTATGTTTGAAAGTGAAATATCCCTTTAACTCATACCCTGCCAAAAAAACCGTTTCTATAATAAAAACGTCTTTTTAACTATGGCCTTCCCTGCCAGACGTCTTCTGGACGTCTTTTTTAAAATAATAATTAAAAAAAATAATGTTTTGGACCTCCAACAATGTATTAGGCATGATCGCGATCGCGAAATTGCATGTTTAACCCCCATACCAACCCCATCTTTCAAACATGGCAGCCATGTTTGTTTACATTTGAAGAAAACCTAAGGGCTCCTTTCTCCTGAATGCCTGAACGGATTTCCAAGCGGATTTTTTTGTTTGAAAGCTGTGAAAAGCATGCACATGCATAGTGCATGATCTGTGCACGAATGTGTGCACCAGCGTGCACACTATTTTTTTAACCCTTAGTTGGCGAAACGGCAATATAAGAGGTCCCACTTTACATACGGCACCGACTGAGTTAAAAACACGGATGGATGTGCATCACGGTCCACCCACCCACCTGCTGCGTGTGAGTCTGTATCTGTCTGTTGAGTTCCTTGGCTCTCTCCTCCTCCTCCTCCACTCTCTCCATCAGTCCGTTCCTCTCCTCCTCCAGGCTCCGGACCCTGGAGCCCAGGGCCAGCTTCTGACGCGTCTCCTCCTGCAGGAGCTCCTGTGGGAGGCGCACAGGAGAAGAGGAGGTGAGACACATGTTGGTAAAAAAAGAAGGTTCATCCCACTGGTTCTACTGGTTCCCAAACGTTTTAGCTTGAGACCCAAAAGAGAAATGTGACGTCTCCCCAGGACCCAAGCTAGTGAAAATAGAAGATCTACAAGCAGAACAATAGCGATACGTTGACACAAAACGTAATCAACAGACATGATCACAGACAATTATCACAACGCGTTGCGATGCAATGATTTGTGAGCTTGTAGATCGATTAAAAATTTGTTTTCTAATTTATGGAATTTCTTTTTATATATATATTAGGCATGCCACGATTCACTCAACTCACGATACAATTCGAATCACGATTCAAGGTTCACGATTCACATTAAAAAAGATAATCTTTGAATTAGTTTACTTTTTGGTTTTTACATTCCACTGTTTTTACATTCCACTATATTTGTGTGTGTGTGTGTGTGTGTGTGTGTGTGTGTGTGTGTGTGCACGCGCGCGTGCGTGCGTGCGTGCGTGCGTGCGCGTGTGTGTGCGTGTGCACGCGCGCGTGCGTGTGCATGCGTGCGTGCGTGCGTGCGTGCGTGCGTGCGTGCGTGTGTGTGCTACCTGTGCGTCATGGAGCTGACTCTCCAGGCTGCTGGCCTCTTTAGCTAGACGTAGAGATTTAGAGTCCAGCGATGACAGAGAGCTGGACAGAGACTCTATCTCACACTGGAGAGAGAGAGAGAGAGAGAGAGAGAGAGAGAGAGAGAGACATTCACAAGGAAACTTTTCAAAAATGTTTTAAAATGTTAATAAAAACTATCAAAAATAGCAGATCTGACAGCTCGCGAGTCACAACGTGACAAGCTTGTAGATCTGCTATATTTAACGTACTGTACATCGTGTGACGAAACATATACGTAGGTTAAATATCATTCCACTGCATTGACAGGCGTCCACCTGATGAGAGGTGCTTCACCCATTAAAACCAGGAAAGCATCCGTGGCTATTCAAAAATAGCAGATATACAAGCTCGTGTGGCTTGTAAATATGCTATTTCTGAAAGATCTTGAAAATGTGTGCAAATCTTTGAATATCTATGCTGTCGAGTAGAAAACAGCTAACCCCAGGAGTAAGCTGGTTTTGTCAGAAGCGCTTTTTAATACTTTTTTTAATTTTTTTTAAAGATTTGTTTTGGGGCTTTTTATGCCTTTATTTGATAGGATAGTAGACTGAGAGAAATGGGGAGAGAGATGGGAATGACATGTGGCAAAGGTCGTCCGGTTCGGGAATCGAACCGGCGACGCCAGCAGGCATCATAGCCTAATATGTGGTATGCGCCTTGACCACTAGGCCAGCAGGCGCCCCGCTTTTTAATACTTTTAAGTCATAAAACACATTTTCACAGTTTTAGGGAGGGGCGAGACCAGTCGAGCTCAAGAAACATTCTGTGTATTTTATGTCAGATTGTCATACTGTCCTCACAATAGAATGACAGGATTTAGTTTAAAAAGCCATGAAGATTAAATATTTTGGGGTTAATATACTGTACCAAGGCATCTGGTCAACATATATATATTAATATTATACATGTTGACCAGATTCCAGTATTTCCTTTGTGATTGAGACATAATTTACGATATGATGGTAAATTATGTCTCAATCACAAAGGAAATACAAACAGATTTGGATAGATGGATGCCGTTAATATTTGGTATGATTGAATAGAGACCATATAAATGAACATTTTACCACGGCTGTTGTTCCTTTTTCAGTCTTTACCTATAGAAATCCCAAATAAACAGTTTTGTAATTGGAACCGACTGATCTCCAGGTTTGGAGAGGTCGGAAACCTAGGCTGGCTATTTTATACATTTGAAAACTTGTGAAATGAGACATTCTGCATAATGAGTACTTTATGCTTAAGGATACTTTTGTACTTTTACTCAAATAAATACATTACAGAGTATTTTTACATTACAGTACTGATACTTCTACTTAAAGGAACTAATGTGCATGATAAAATAGCACAATTTTTTCTACTAAAACAAATCTGCCTAACAATGATGTCACTGGTAGACAGGTTTCTGAACTGCCCACAGCTCTCCTAAGAGACACAGACCGAGTAGCACACGAACATAAGTGAGGACCAATAATATGAAGATAGGTTGAAAAGTGGTGAAGTTGTCCTTTAAGTAAAACATGTGAGTACTTCTTCCACCAGGCTGACACACTAACCTGTAGTTTGTGCACTCGTTCCTCTCTCTCCTCCCTGTCGCGGTCGGCCTGTGCCAGGCGGGCGGTGAGCTCCTGCAGCTGGCCCTCGGCCCTCTTGCGGCCCCTCTCGCTCTCCACGCGGCCCCCCTGCAACGTCTTCAGCTCCGACGCCAGGCTCAGCCTCTCCTCCTCCAGCACGCCCTTGGCCTTCTCCAGAGACTGACGCGCCTGGAACACAACATCAGTGGTGTAAAGCAGCCGTTCCCAAACCTTTCAGCTCAAAGACCCAAAAGAGAAATTAGATGTTTGCCTGGGGACCATAGCTAGTGAAAACAGCAGATCTACAAGCTCACAACGCGACGCTTCGCGCCACATTGTGAGCTTGTATATCGGCTATAGAATTTTCTTTTATTCATTGATGAAATTACCCAGGAAAATCATTGATTTTTGAATATCTTAGCTTTTTGGGGAACATTTTTTGAAAATGTTTTGAAATTAATATAATAAAAAACAAAATGTTGGAACCCAAAATTAAGGGACCTATACAAATGTGTCTGCGACCCACAAATGGGTCCGACCCAGTCTTTGGGAACCAGTGGTGTAAAGTAACTAAGAACATGTGTGCGTGCGTGCGTGCGTGCGTGCGTGCGTGCGTGCGTGCATGCGTGCGTGCGTGCGTGCGTGTGAGTGTGTATCTCTCACCTCTCTTGCTGTTGTCCAGTTGCTCCTGCAGGTTGTCTATGGCAGCACAGTGTTTGACCCGCAGCTCAGACAGCTGAGCCTCGTGTCTCCTGGTCTCCTCCTCCACACAGCGCTGCAGGTCACTGAGCTCTGCCTCCCTACGAGACCTGAGGAGGGGAGGAGAGGAGAGGGGAGGGGAGGGGAGGGGAGGGGAGTGGAGAGGAGGCAAAGAGGAGATATTTTACTGAATAAAAGCCCATTCATGAGAAATTGCGAACGTACGTCCAAAGCTCTTCCGTCCTCAACAATGCCACAGCCTCCTATATTCTATAGCGGTTATATTCCGTCGCAGTGCGACGCACTGTGACCTTGTACTGTAGATCTGCTATTTTGGGTGCTTGACACCCATGCGCAACTAAGTGTAAATCTGTGTACGAATAAATAGCAGCGTCTATCTAGTAGGGTCCGCCTAGCACCATCTCTTCCTCTCCGCTCCCTCGCTCCCCCCCCCCCTCTCTCTCTCTCTCTCTCTCTCTCTGTGTCTCTAAGAATTAACTCAAGTACTGTGCTTAAGTACAATGTTGAGG
>NC_137811.1:65349643-65411423 GCF_963921795.1 Nannobrachium achirus | reverse complement strand
TACAATGTTGAGGTACTTGTACTTTACTTGAGTGTTTCCAATTTTCAGTACTTTTACTTCTACTCCACTAAATCTCAGAGAAAAGGGTTGTGCTTTTACTCCACTACAATTATATGACAACTTAACTACCGGTAGTTACTTTGGAGATTTTGATTATTATTGCAAAGCATGCATAACCCACTACAGTATATGCATTTCGGCCAAAGGATCGGGAGAAATAGAACAGTTTTTTTTTGCCAACGGGGAATACACCACACTCAGTGGCGATTTAAGAATCCCCGGGCCCTGGCACTCCAAATCAAAGGGCCCCCCCGCCACCCCCCGCCCGACCCGAGGCTTTTCTCTTCGCAGATGAGTAAGCCTGGCTACGTGAGGCAAGCCGCGCTGTGAGCTTGTATATCTGCTATTCTTGCATAGCTTCCTTACTTAATTAACTAACTGTGGTGTACCTGAGCTCCTGCTGAGCAGCGGTGGTGTCCAGCGTGTTTATGCTTTAGCCATTGAAAAATAGCAGATATATAAGTTCACAGCGCGGCAGTCACGGCCGTGCTGCGAGCTTGTAGATCTGCTATTTTTGCACTGTGTGTGTCTGTCTCTACCTGAGCTCCTGCTGGGCGGCGGTGGTGTCCAGCGTGTCCTCCAGCTCCGTCCTCAGAGCCTCCAGCTCCTCTCCCAGGTCTCTCCTCTGCTTCTCCGCCCGCTCCCTCATCCCCCGCTCGTTCTCCACCTCCTCCTTCAGCTCAGACACCTGGGACAGCGCCTCCCGCAGGGCGCGCTGCGCCTCCGCGCGCCGCGCCCCCTCCTCCTCCAGCCTGAGGGCCAGGGGGGGACAAAAAGAGTCAGGCATGGTTCGATTCGTCGACTGAAACCGCAACGAAAGATGTTCGCAGAGTAGCTTTTTTTCTTTTTTTTAAGATTTCTTTCTGGGCATTTATGCCTTTATTGATACTAGTCCTTACCCGTTCAAAGATATGAGCTCCGAAATGATGTGCAGTGTGCACACGGTATATGAGGGATGGAAAGTAACTTTAACTGGTACTTGCATGATAATATGTAGGAGCATCAATGTAAGAAATACCCGTTTCGTTTAATGGCTATGTGTGTGTGTGTGTGTGTGTGTGTGTGTGTGTGTGTGTGTGTGTGTGTGTGTGTGTGCGTGCAGCGGTTTGGACCGTGAGACCATCCGCAGAGTAGTCTGTGTTTCTTTTTGAGAGGGTCGGTCCGCCTGAAAAACGCGTTTTGGAACGAAACGGTTACGTTTTGCGCGTTTGTGACGCCCTCTACGGGTGGAATTGGAAATGCTTCTGGGGATTCGTTGAGTAAGCCACCCGCAACCTGTGGCAGAAATTCAGTGTTGACTCGACGTTTTGTTTGTGATTTATGGCTATTGTTTGCAAAACGGGCCCCTCCCGCTAACTTTGGAAGCCCGTTACGAACGAACGGTATGGACTATCAAAATATCCCTTGACTATGTTCATTGCATGGGTTCAGAGATCATGTGTACCCATTCTCGTGACATTTGAAGAAAATATGTAGGAAAAGGAGCAAAAAGTGTGTTTTGGAGAAAATTCCAAATTGCCGGAAAATCTATCCTGACGCAAATGGGCGGGGCCTATATGGGGAGATGCGTATTGACCCAAGGAATCCAGGGAAAAAAGAATTTTAATTTTTCGACCTACGGTTCAAGAGTTACAGGCCGAAACGTAAAGTGGACTGTTATAGCGCCACCATGAGGCCAACTGACAAAGTTATTTTTTATTTAATCCTTGATATCATTATAAATCTCCTCTCAGAGTTTTGTAACTGTAGCCCCTATGGTTTGCGAGAAAAAAAATATTGAATGTGAGTTTTTGCGATTCCCATTATAAGTCAATGGGAAAAATTAATTCACTAATAAATTAATATCAATTAAACGATTTGTGAAAGTGAAAAAAGGGCTTCACAGTTGTGCCAGGTGTGTTCATATGCTAATGGTGATGCGATTTCAGATCAATTGCTCCAGCCACTGAGGAGAAACGCTGTTTCAGACACTCACTCAGACACTCACTCAGACATTTGGTGAATTATATGTTAGATAGTAGACAGACAGGAAATGGGGGAATCTTATGGTATTTAGTCGACTAAAACTAGGAGAGGGCACTTTTTACAGACGGGTAAAAGGGCAGGGGCTCAAGCCCCCTCTGATGTCTATGTGTGCACGTGTGTGTGTGTGTGTGTGTGCGTGCGTGCGTGCGTGCGTGCGTGCGTGCGTGCGTGCGTGCGTGCGTGGTCCTCCTCCTTACCGTCCCTGCAGGGAGGTGATGTCCTTCTCCTTCTGGGCCAGGGACCCCCGCAGCTCGGCGGCCAGGAGGCCCAGGTCAGACAGCTGCTCCTGGGCCTCCTGCGACTCGCTCTCCATGCGCCTCCTCCACTTCTCCTGCTCCAAGCGACCCTGCTCCTCCCGCTTCAGGCGCTCTGCAGGGCACACACACGCACACACACGCACACACATTTCAACTAAATTCGGCAGAGAATCAGCTCAATACATGTTCTGGTAAGTAGATCTGCAATTTTTGGAAAATCTTCATTTTTTTTGCAAGTCTTTGAATATATCTTTTTCAAAGCGAACATTTGTAACTCAAATATTTGCTTCTGGGTGGTCCCTGGAACAACATATTTTGAGATGGGGGTCCGCGGGCCAAATACATGTAATGTTGGGGGTCCTTGACATGAAAAGGTTTGAGAACCACTAATTTCGAAGAAGGATTTAGAAGACATTTATAGAATTGGGTCAAAAATATTCAAATACTTGCACAAATGTACACATAAAATAATGGTTAAAGTGGTTCAAATCTAAGGTGGCACAGATTTGCGTTCAGGCCTAAATGTGTTAAGTGGTTACACAAAAATGGCCTTTGCGTACATGGCAAGTTGCGTCATCATCCAAGGAATCCAGGTAAAATGTTATGGCTTGTATGGCCTACGGGTTCAGTAGCTGTATGCCACATGATCCACCATGATCTAAATAATGAGTTTAATCTGAATCACAGGCTTGGGATCTTACTACTATAATCCGAGAGGTGTCCCTCAATTCGCACAGGAACACTCAAAATCAACTGGGTTTTTGCCCACAATATTCTCCAGAGGCATGGCCACGTTAAAGGCTCTCTTTCCTACCTTCAATAGACTGACATGATGAGTAATTTAACTTTTTTACCAATGTTTTGGAGGACATGCCTCACGTGACATCACAATATCACCGGAGGCATGGACCGTGACATCACAATCCACCGCTCACTTCAAACTGTGTTTGATTTGTTCATACTTGAGGGCCACGTGGGGCTCCCCTTCCTAGATTAAACCATTGTAAATTCATCACTGGAGCAGCGATCTGTAAATCTATGGATGTGACATTGTGTACTGTATCTCTAGTTAGAATTATAGGAGAAATGATTTTGATTCTGATTCCAATAATTCCAATCATTATGAAAAGGAAAGGTAATGGTTGAGATGTGTATATCAGTGTGTTTACCCTCCAGGTCGGCGATGACGGCCTCCTGTTTGTTCTTCAGTTTGTTCAGACTCTTGGTTTTCTCCTCTTCCTCGGTCAGCTGGTCGCTCACTTCACTGAGCCTCTCCTCAAACTGCTTCTTCTCCTGCAGGACAGACAACAATGGAACAGTAAGTATACCGGTACCTCCAGTAACATAAGTATACATAAATGCCTTTGAAAAATTATCCAGAGTTCCAATTAAAAAAACAAACCATCGGTTTGAAGTGGAGCGGTGAATTTGAGCAGCTATACCCTCAAGTGGTGAAAGTGTACTGTACCAAACACACACACACACACACACACACACACACACACACACACACACACACGTGCGCACGCACGCACGCACGCACACACACTCACTACCTTGTTGAGTCTGTCTCTCTGCTCGGCGGTGTTCAGCATGTCAGTCTCCAGACTCTTCACCTTGGTCTCCAGAGTCACCTTCTCCAGTAGGAGGCGCTGTCTGGCTCCCTCCTCCTCCTCGAGCTGCTCCTCCAGGTCCTGGAGGAGAGGAGAGGAGAGGAGAGGAGAGGAGAGGAGAGGAGAGGAGAGGAGAGGAGAGGAGAGGAGAGGAGAGGAGAGGAGAGGAGACTTTTAGATATGGGCTTAATATTGATGACATCAGGGATACCAATATTATTTTATGGACTTTTACATAGGTGAAGTCACCTCTGATATCACCTGTGATGTCACAGTGATGTGTCAAGGGAACCGACCCATAGACTGTAAATATGTGTACACACACAACTTCACGGAGACAAGCTGTTTCTCATGGTAAACTGTGACCGTTGGTCGCAATAATAGAGTGAATGGCCCCACCCCCAGCTATTCAAGTCCACAGTGGCGTTTAGGCTTTTTAGTGGCGTTAAAGCCTGCGGAAGTAGCAGAATCCAGGTGCATTGTGGGGGGAAATCGGCACATGTGGATGTGCAAAAATGTGCTACGTCGAGACATAATTATGTCACGAACGTCACTTGACGTCCATTGAACCCCATAGCAGACCCCAGCGGCGCGTTCTTTTACTTGTGCATGTATTTTTCACTCCGCCTGCAGCTTCAATATGTACAAGCAGGGGCGTCAATTGGGTATGGCAGGGGTATGCAGCTGCCATACCCTGGGTCCAGGAGGGAAAATAAAAGTTACTTTTAAATATAAATCCATGAATGTCTCGTTGTCTATCTGTGCTGGTGTTGTTAAATTACAGTAAAATAACTACAAATGCAAAATTTTACAAAATGGTCACTTTAACAAGGTATTATAATTATATTCTCCACACTTGTATTCTCCCCATCTTGACAAAATGGTAAATTCCCAGGTTCCGCAGGTCAGCTGCACACACAGGTGCAATGCATAATTGTGGCACATTTACTAACATGCCAAGTTTAGCTGCACTTGAACAACCGTTCCAGGCTGCCATATCCAGCCCAAGAAACAGTAGAAACGGGGTAGAAATTGTAATTATTAAAATGAACGTTTCATGCCTGTTGCTAAGGTATGGCAACATGACTGGTGTCTTGCCATACCTTAGCTTTTTCTGAACTGACGCCACTGAGTTCCAGCTTTGGCCACTATGGTCGGCTGCTTCAATATGTACAAGCCGTTCTGGGGGCCTGTTCCAGACACTCCGCCTCCCCATCACACCCGCACCACACAGATCATAGTTAGTTACACATCACAGATCAGTGATTGGTCAAAACCTGCACGTGCTGCTGCATTCGTTTCTTCTCATTGGTCAGCTGCGTGCTCCTCTCCTCCTCCTCCTCCAATCGGCTTTCCAGCTCGCCCAGCACCTCCTCCAGCTCCTGCTTCCTGCTGGCCAGCCTGGCGCGCATCTCCTCCGCCTCGGCAAACAGCTCCGCCTCCGCCTGCAGCTGGTCCGCCAGCACCGCCTTCTCCTCCTGCAGCTGCACGCCAAACAGATGGAGGACTGAGATTAGAACCACCCTGGCCACAATAGCCGATGAAAACGGCATGAACCTACAGACTTAAACTTTATGTTGGTTTGGAGTGAGAAAACAACGTTGCACACAAGTTAATCATCTGGGGACCCGTCAAAATAATTTGAACATACTAATTTTGAACTAGAATGTAAGCAGCTTATCGATGCCAAAGAGAAGTGTTTGGACCTGAGTGTGTTTCCTGTCCAGTCTGTCCTTACCTGGGTGTGTTTCCTGTCCAGTCTGTCCTTACATGGGTGTGTTTCCTGTCCAGTCTGTCCTTACATGGGTGTGTTTCCTGTCCAGTCTGTCCTTACCTGAGTGTGTTTCCTGTCCAGTCTGACCTTACATGGGTGTGTTTCCTGTCCAGTCTGTCCTTACCTGGGTGTGTTTCCTGTCCAGTTTGTCCTTACATGGGTGTGTTTCCTGTCCAGTCTGTCCTTACCTGGGTGTGTTTCCTGTCCAGTCTGTCCTTACATGGGTGTGTTTCCTGTCCAGTTTGTCCTTACATGGGTGTGTTTCCTGTCCAGTCTGTCCTTACCTGGGTGTGTTTCCTGTCCAGTTTGTCCTTACCTGGGTGTGTTTGCAGTCCAGGTCCACATAGTCCTGCGTCACCAGGCCCAGTCTGTCCTTACCTGCGTGTGTTTGCGGTCCAGGTCCACATAGTCCTGCGTCACCAGGCCCAGTTTGTCCTTAGCGTTCTTCAGCTCCGCCTCCCTGATCTGGATCTCCTCGTCCTGCCGGGTCACCTGCAGCAGGGGCTTCACCTGGAGGTCACAGGGCAAGGGGCAAAGGTCACCTGAGTGCCAGCCGTAAATTGCAAAATATATTCCTATTATTGATCAGCCGTCACATCAGGGCGACTGCACGTTTCACCACGTTAAAGCTGCATTTCATTGCCTTTTTTGGTAAATAAAATATTATGTTGACAAGTGAAACACATTCCTGAATAATATAATGTGTCCTGTGCCAAGTATCCTGAGAAAGTAAATACATTACTGTACAAATTAATGTGTCTTGTACCTTAGTGAAACATGTTACTATATAATGTAATATGTCCAGTACCTTAGTGAAAATGAAACATGTATAATGTAATATGTCCTGTACCTTAGTGAAAATGAAACATGTATAATGTCATATGTCCAGTACCTTAGTGAAACATGTTACTGTATAATGTAATATGTCCAGTACCTTAGTGAAACATGTTACTGTATAATGTAATATGTCCTGTACCTTAGTGAAAATGAAACATGTATAATGTCATATGTCCAGTACCTTAGTGAAACATGTTACTGTATAATGTAATATGTCCAGTACCTTAGTGAAACATGTTACTGTATAATGTAATATGTCCTGTACCTTAGTGAAAATGAAACATGTATAATGTAATATGTCCAGTACCTTAGTGAAACATGTTACTGTATAATGTAATATGTCCAGTACCTTAGTGAAACATGTTACTGTATAATGTCATATGTCCAGTACCTTAGTGAAAATGAAACATGTATTATTGAATATGTCCAGTACCTTAGTGAAACATGTTACTGTATAAAGTAATATGTCCAGTACCTTAGTAGTGAAACATGTTACTGTATAATGTAATATGTCCTGTACCTTAGTGAAAATGAAACATGTATAATGTCATATGTCCAGTACCTTAGTGAAACATGTTACTGTATAAAGTAATATGTCCAGTACCTTAGTAGTGAAACATGTTACTGTATAATGTAATATGTCCTGTACCTTAGTGAAAATGAAACATGTATAATGTCATATGTCCAGTACCTTAGTGAAACATGTTACTGTATAATGTAATATGTCCAGTACCTTAGTGAAAATGAAACATGTATAATGTAATATGTCCAGTACCTTAGTGAACAGCCTCCACCATTGCCAGTTCCTGAGTTTGAGGTAGGCAGCACAGTTTCTCTGCATCACTCTGAGAGCGCTGAGCTGCTGTTGTTTCTTTAGATAGGCCCTGAACGGAGACAGGGATACAGCAATGTACAACAAATACATAAATAATACATACATAATTAAATACATGAAATGTGTGTGGAAAAATTAGCATGTACATATACTGTATGGCTTTTGACTCTATTGCGTGGTCTTTATATGTAGGACCTTGCTGAATTTCTCATGTGCGTCATGTCAGATGTCACTAGTGTCAACAATACATATCACTGCAGCTTTTGGATTTAATAAATAAAGTGATTCTGTTACTCAAAAGCAAAATATTTCTTTGGGGAAAAATAAATAAGGCCTGTCTTGGGTCTTCTTAGACAAACAAGGCAACTTAGAGGTGTGCATAATTGAGCTACGAGGCTGTGTTTCACACATAGACTGTAAGGTTTCACAATCTTGTTTTGAAGCTTTGAGCACCCTCTGGTGGACTAATACAGCAAGGACTCAAGACAGGCAGGGAGTTTTAACTTTTTTAGTAAAAAGATAAAAGCTAATTCATATTTTAGTAAAACCAGTGTGTCAAACGGCATAGTGAAAACAAAAGCCCACTATATACCTGTTAAAGGTCCAATCTAAGACAGATTTTGAAGTGAACACAGTGTATTATTCACTTACATTATTAAAAGTTTTGATTTGTAGATGAAAATTTAAACTTTTCTATCCCATCATAAATCAAAAATGTAGGTCTGATTATTAACATTACATTATGTAAACAAGCCTATTGCATCCCCCAAACACGGTTTAGATTAATTCCAGAAAATAATATGCTTCCATTGCTTTTTTTTTTCTTTCTTAATGCTTTGGTGTATATCCATTTGTAACTCTGAGATTGTAAAAAAGAAGTCACCGAATCCATTTCAGGTGTTTTGACACCTGGGCAAGTAGAACATGGCCTGTACTTGTCCTACGGGCAGGTGCCTCTGAGACCTTAGTGTCAACCCCTGCATTTGGTTACATGTGCACACTCTCAGAGATAAATGAATTGGGTCCCCATTGTAAGTGATCGTACCTGCGGGCCAGGTAACCCCTGGAGGCGCTCTGGAAGCGGATGATGGTGTCTGTGATCTTCAGGTCTCTCTCCTCCTCCAGGTGAGCCAGCACTCCGGCCCTGAAGAACACTTTGCTCTGACCCACGCGGAACAGGTTCCTGTCCAGCTCCAACGCACTGATCTACAAACACATATCATACCAACGTTGATACTTTCAGAATGTTCAGAAATCTACATCTACAGTACATCTACAAGCTTGGTTATTCTCACAATTTATGAAAAAAGGATTAGGTCAAGGGTTCCCAAACTTTTTCCCAAACTCAATTCCAAGTGCTTGTCAGGGTGGGGGGTCCCCAGTTCAAATGATTATTTTGGGGGTTCTGGGGTCTCCATTTCAAATATGATTATTTTGGGGAGTCACGGCCTGAAAAGGTTGAGAACCACTGGTCTAGACATGTCAAGGCTATGTTGGACCATGGGTTAACAGCTGCTCATTGTGTGAAACACTGGAGGATGGAGTCAGTGTGGACGGTCCTGTGTGTCTGCTTTGGACCTCAGTGTGCCACTTACACACCGAATGCCACCATAACAAACCTGAAATAGAGAGATGGGTGTGACCTGTTCCACAGTGAGGCTTTAAAGCTAAAATCTGGGACTTATTTAAAATGTTCAAAAATATAATTAGTACGGCACATCTGCAGTGGTTGGAGATGGTCTCCCTTGTATTGATTATCTCCCTTGTCTAACGATATAGTAACTGAATCGAAAAATCTATTTTATTTTGCAATGATCTACTATATCGATATGCAAAAAGCATATATCGTGCTGTTTAGGCTTTGTATCGTATCAGTATCATTTTACAATGCAGATAATCGGTATCAAATTGTTTTGCAGTGCAAATAATTGATTGTATGGAAACTAACTATTCTTGCCTTTGTATTTAGCAATTTTAAGAAGGAAAATTAAAAAAGAGGGGTCTAATTACTTTTCCATTCCATATAGCTACTCTTGGTCTATCGATAAATGTGTGTAATCTCTGTGTTCGGTGCGGGTTCGTCCATACTGTATGTGTTGAAATATATAATGTCCATAACAAGTATATGTGTCCCAATTTGGCTGGGAGCCAGTCATTGGATTTTTATTCATTTTAATTTTTTCATAGCTACAAAATGATATATTGGTTGTGGAGATTGACCCAACAGTTTTGAAGATATGGCTTATAGAATGATGCCATGCTGAAATACTACTTTTGAGATATTCAAGTTCTAAATAAATGTTTAACCTGCAAATGACCTGACGATCTCTCACATTAATTAAAAATCACACTCGTGTGAACTGAGCGGTGGTGTGTGTGTGTGTGTGTGTGTGTGTGTGTGTGTGTGTGTGTGTGTGTGTGTGTGTGTGTGTGTGTGTGTGTGTGCAACAGCGCCCCTCCCTTAACATGTGTGGTCAGAAAAGGTTACTGCAGGCTACAGACAGACAGACAGACACGGAGACAGACAGACAGACAGACCCACACACACGGCCACGTATAGGAGCGTTGTGACCACCGCTCAAAAAAGTCTTATTTACATGCAGAGTTAAGCTCTGGCGTTTAAGTGAAATGTAGCCTGAAATTTATGAAATGCTTTAGTGGCTTTATCACATTTTAGTGAAAAAAAAAAAAAAAGTATTTTCAGTCCCTGTCTAAAGCTGTACTTTCCGAGATGACTGGCTCTCAGTGAGATTGGGACACATATGCTTGAGAATCACTTATTTATATACATAATAATCGATTCTTCTCTTAAAAACATGCATTATTGACACGTTTCACGCAGATTTAATTTATTTGCTAAATAGTTACTATATCGATTTTAAATCATTGAATCGAATCGTATCGTATCGCCATTAATGATTCAATACCGTCTATGTATCGTATCGTCAACCATGTATTGTGATTGCGACTGTCAGGTCACAGTTACTATCAAAACCTCCAACGGCTGTCTGTCAGTCAGTCAGTCAGTCAGTCAGTCAGTCAGTCAGTCAGTCACGTCACATCACATCACATCACGTCACACTTTTCCCCTACTCATATCTCTGCCACCGTTGCCCTGATCCATCCCAAACGTTGCACACACACTCCTTGGCTGCCAAACCACAACCTCTCATTTCTCACATGGCCCTCTTTTAGCGCCACCATGAGGCCGACACTGCTTCTACAGAAAGCGCTACACAGTATCTCTAAAGTCATGTCATCAACATGGATCTGTCCCATTTCCCATATTCCCTCCTGATTGGCTACCATTGCCTTCCAAAGTTGGTGTATGCGACCCGACGGTCGCTTATCTCCCGATTAGGGAGTCTTACTGGTAGTATCTATAGGTCTTAAGTGGTTGAGCAAGAGACAAAACTCGGGGGTGTCACTGTAACAGATACACGTGTGACACTGACTCACCATGAGCTCTGATGCGTGTTTTCCGTCCATGAAGGTGCGAGGAATGGCGTTGGGCGTCAGGATCTCATACCTGTGGAGCAGACACGGGTATAATGTGTTTGTGAGAGAGAGAAAACACCCCGTGTCCCACGCACATGTGACACAGAGAATGTCGGTAAAATGTACTGTAACGTGTATGAATGTGTGTGTGTATCTCCCTGCTCTGGCTGCACATAACCTTGATGCATGAAAACTGTTACACTCTTTTCACCTGTGCATATTTTGTTCCGATTGTATTGTATTGTATTGTGTATACTTCTGCTTTGGCAATGTAAACGCATGTTTTCTCATGCCAATAAAGCCCATTGAATTGAAAAATGTAATTGTATGTGCGCGCGCGCGTGTGTGCGTGTGCGTGTGCGCGTGTGCGTGTGTGTGTGTGTGTGTGTGTGTGTGTGTGTGCGTGTGTGCGTGTGTGTGTGTGCCTGTGTGCACAGAGACACAGGGAGCCGTAGCTTAGTGCAGTGGTTCTCAACCTGTGGGCCACTGGCTTAGTGGACAGAGAGGCCTTCTGTTAATCAGAAGGTCACTGGTTCGTGTTACGAACACGGTCTATGTGTCGATAATATGTCCCCGTCCCGAGCAAGAACACTTAACCCCTAACTGCTCCCCCCAAGCATCCATCATGAGTCATGACCATCTGAGCAGTCATCAGCTGGGTGAAGCTGACACACATAGGGCTGTCACGATTATGACATTTTACATGACGATAAATTGTCACTCAAATAATTGCGATTATCGATTGAATTGGGTTTTTTGTCATTGACAATTACACACACACCTCTGTCTGAACTCCTGGAAGGGGATGCGGTTTGGGAAGCCCTGCCGGCAGATGCGGATCCCCTCCAGGACACCGTTACACCTCAACTGGTCCAGGACCAGGTGAGGACTCAGCTTACCAGCCTGGGGAGGGACAGACAGACAGGCCCAGAGAGAGAGAGGAAGAGAGAGAGAGAGAGAGGGGGTGGGAGAGAAAAGGAAGAGAAAAAGATAAAGGGGGTTTGACATAGAGAGAGAGAGATGAGAGAGAGTGGGGGATAAATGTTGCATGTTAATTGTTATGCTCGTTCTAATAATACAAGTGTAATTGTCTCCCTTTATCCTCCAATGGCCATTCATGTTTCATTCTCTCATCCTTTCCTTCCATCAATACTCCCTCTCCTCCTACTCCTACTCCTCCCTTTCTCTCATCTCTCATCTCATCTCTTTCTCCTTCTCTCTGCCCTCAACTGTAGTCTGGGGTTTCCCAGAAGGTTGGCACATCTCTTTCCTGTTTCTGTATTTTCCCATTCCTTCCGAGCAGCAGATTTGAACTGGAAACTAGTGTATAAAGTCTATTTCCACGCCAATCTAAACAAAGCTATAGGGGAAACGGAACCAGAACAGGAAACAGGTACTCTATACCTTTTTGGATACCGAGGACTACAGTTATGCACAGAGCCTATTATACCTTAGAACCCTGGTTCTCAACCTTTTCTGGATCAGGGCCCACTCGACACTAGGGCTGTCACAATTATTACATAATCGTCTAATCGTGATTATTTGACATTATCGCAATTATTTTGTCATAATCGTCATAATCGTGAATGTTGAAAAAATTTCAGAAATAGTGGAAATAGCAGATCTACAAGCTCACAACGCGTCGCATCGCGACGCGTTGTGAGCTTGTAGATCGGCTATTTCCACTATCAATGTTATTTCTTAAGTAGTAAGTTGTCAAATATGTCAGTAATGTATTTGTATATTTAGGTTATGTGTCATATCTGCCATGTGCAACTTCAAAGCCTAAAAGCCAAACAGAAATGTAATTATCAACGACAAATACACAATTAAATCGTTAATCGCCAATTATTTGAGTGACAATTAATCGTCATGTAAAATTTCATATCGTGACAGCCCTACTCGACACGGCAGATGAAAGTGGTCAGATGGGTGGGCCCGCGTGCATTTTCAGCATATATACTCAATCAATCAATTGTGCTCTGGCTCGAATCAGTGGAACTCACATCCATAGCATACTCTCATATGTCTGTATCACAATGAAAACTATTTTTTTCAAGGTTTTAAAGAACATATTTTTAATCATTAAAAAAGAAAATGTTTTGTCAATTATTTGGGGGCCCACTTAATATGAATAAAAACTTCTCATCCCTGTGTCTTTCCCTCCCTCTCCCTCCCTCTCTCTCTCTCTCTCTCTCTCACCCTCTTCTCGTGGTTGGGGATGATGCATCGCAGGAAGTTGGGGTTGGTGTTGCGCAGCGTGGCCATCAGCTTGGTGAGGGACTCCTTGTGCAGCTGCCCCACCGTGCGGAACATTCCCTTCTTGGTCTTCAGACCGGCCGCGCCGAACGGCAGCGGGGCGCTGTTCTCCCCCGAGGACACCTGGTCCAGGCCCACGATCCTCTCCACTGAACACACACGCGCGCGCACACACACACACACACACACACACACACACACACACGTGCGCGCACGCACACACACACACACACACACACACACACACACACACACACACACACAGGCACGCACACACACACACACACACAAGGTACGTTTCTAAGTTCTCTGTGATTCTCAGTGATTAACCCAAGAATTATGTTATACTTTAGCTATTGAAAAATAGCAGATATACAGCGAGTGCCGCGCTGCGAGCTTGTAGATCTGCTATTTTTTGAAAAGTAATGAAAATGTTGTGCAAATCTTTGAATATATGTATTTTTAGAGCAAACATTTGTAACTGGAGGTCTATATAATAAATATTTTGAAATGGGTGTCTGTGGTAACCTGACTTTGCCAGATGGTGGCAGCATTGCTATGCAAGCTGCACCATCTGGAATTCGCTCCTAACTAACTGTAGGAGGCTATTTAGCAGGTGATTCGATGGGGCTGCCTGTCTATCACAGGCACAGGCCAGTCTCAGCACAGATATAAAAAGCTAGATACCTCCTCCGCCGCTGCAGTTCATTGGCGCGACTGGTCAAACAGGACTGGCGGAAGTGCGTAACTGTGGAACTGCGGAAGGCACTCTGCCCCCTCCAATGGGAAAGAGGGAGTCCCGCCAGTCCTGCATCTGATCGGCCTACCGAGCATCCCATTCTGTGACGCACAATGAAGAGTCCTTCAGAATTCCCAAGAGCCCCACCTCAGAATTTCGGAGGCTTGCATAGAGTTATAGGGAGGCTTGCCAGTCCTCTTTGACCAACGCCCCACACCGTAGGAGGTATCTAGCTTTTTATATCTGCGAGTCTCAGCGCTACAGTGCTGATAGAGCCCGCCCGTAGCTGCCGCTGATTGGTCCGGACTGGAACTTTAGCGGCCCCAGATGTTTGCAGGATGCTACGCATTGCTGCCACCATCTGGCAGAGTCAGGTTATGTCCGTGGCCAAATACATGTCATTTTGGGAGTCACTGACTTGAAAAGGTTTCAGCACCACTGACATCGAAACATAGGTTTTTTCAAAAAACCTTAGAAGGATTTAGAAGACACTTATAGAATCGTGTCAAAATATTCAAATACTTGCACACATTTTCACGATTTTTCAAAGAGTGCTGCGCTGTGAGCTTGTAGATCTACTATTTCTAATAGTTCAAGCATAAAATAATGCATAATAATGCGTACCCGGTCTAAATGGGTTAATCGATCTCTGTTTTATCAAGTACAGGCAGACAGACAGACAGACAGACAGACAGACAGACAGACAGACAGACAGAGTGTTTGACAAAACAGGGTTTGGAGAGAGCATAGTCTGTGCGCTGCGGGACGACCATGTTTGTTCCACGCCATCGTTTCACATGCATCGTGTGAACAACAGACACTGTCTGTCGCCCCGGGGGTCTTTGGAGCCAATATGGAGACGGACCTGTTTGCCAAACTCCCCTGCTGTGGTCTGTCTGTGTGTCTGTGTGTGTGTGTGTGTGTGTGTGTGTGTGTGCGTGTGCGTGTGCGTGTGCGTGTGCGTGTGCGTGTGTGTGTGTAGCGATGCTGAAGTGATAGAAGACGGAATCTGGACAGTGGACACCATTCAGGATCACACAACACATACTGTACTGTACAACCACCGGTTCTCAACGTGGGGTCCAGGGACCCCCAGTGGTCCTCGGAGGCGCTCCAGGGGGTCTCCAGTGTATATGATTGAGAGTTAGGTACCAAATGGACCTTTACGTCTCTGTAACTCTGTGAGTGTGCAAATGTACATTTGTAAATGTGTACACTTGCAGAGTTCACACTGTGTGTGTGTGTGTGTGTGTGTGTGTGTGTGTGTGTGTGTGTGTGTGTGTGTGTGTGTGTGTGTGTGTGTGTGTGCGTGTGCGTGTGCGTGTGCACGTGCACGTGATCTTCTTGAAAGCAATGTGTATGATGTAGTAGAGATTACACTGTACTGTAGTCTAGTGGAATCTCTCAAGGCAACTATCTCTCCCACATTCAGACTGAGTTTGTAAGAAGCTGTCCTCTACTCTTCAGAACGGAAGGGTATTCGACCAATCATGTGTTCATGAAAATGAATTAATTTGAACAAATCGTACTTTATTTATGTTAATGGCCAATGCATAAAAAAGAGCGATAGTCTTTAACCCATTTAGGCCTAGAATTATTGAATGCTTTAACCAGTGAAAAATAGCAGATATACAAGCTCACAGCGCGGCACCGAGTGCCGCGCTGCGAGCTTGTAGATCTGCTATTTTTGAAAAAGTCGTGAAAATGTGCGCAAATCTTTGAATGTATTTTCAAAGCGAACGTTTGTAACTCAAATTTTGCTTCTGGGTGGTCCCTGGAACTAGATATTTTGAAATGGGGGTCCGTGGCCAAATATATATCATTTTGGGGGTCCTTCACATGAAAAGGTTTGAGCACCACTGACATACAGTAGCAGTCTCTCAAGAACAGACTAACTGAGCTCCAGTTAAGTGAAAAGGGCCTTTTCTTTGACGATGGCTGGCCAGATTGCTGACATAGAAACATAGGGTTTTTCCAAAAATCTTAGAAGGATTCAAAAGACACTTATAGAATCGGGTCAAAATTCTAATTTTCACGATTTTTCAAAAATAGCAGATCTACAAGCTCGCAGTAGCTGTGAGCTTGTATATCTGCTATTTTTTTACATTTAAAGCATAAAATATTGCGTCATAATGTGTATAATGTGTAAATGGGTTAAAATAGCTTTTTGAATTTCCAAAAGCAGCTAGCTAGACTTTGACTCATTTGGTTTCTTTCTAGGAGTTCTACATTTTGCCAGACTGCACAGGCAAAACAGAAGTGGGGATTTTACATGAAATTTTTTTTTTACTCATTTTCAAAGCTCCCCCAGTACAGACTCAGGCAGAAGCGTTTGAAAATTGTGGGAGCCAAGATGTCTGTCTTGTGAGACTCCTTATGATGTGAGTTTATCTTGACACGTATGCTAAACTAATTTCTGAAGCAGTGTTTCCTAAACAATGGATTGTGACCGATTTTGTGTTTGTATTGTATGGGTCGTGAGCAAATATCCAACCCCTGTTCTAAAGAAACAAGGAGACATTTCTCTGATCTTGAAGTAATGTTGAGCCACACCACACAAACACAGCAATGCACTGCACTACAAACAACACAGAGCAAAGAGCAAACATACACGATGGCAGCTAAGAATATGAATGGCGAACAGTTATGGCAAAATGCTAACTAACAAACAAACAAAGACACGCCATTCCAAAACCGGGCACACAAAGAATGAAGGAGGAACGGGGAAGCGAGAAGGAGACGCTAATTTATACTTCATTGCCGCTTGAATATGACTTTGAACTGAAGAACGTAATTTGTTTCTCTACGTCAGGGGTCTTCAACAGGGGGGTCCGGGGGGTCCTCAGAGTTACTACAGGGGGTCCTCCAAATTTTCCAAACCTTTTTATATTAACAACTTGAACCCTAGAGTCCATATTCTGATAACTCTAGCCAAAAATAGCCGATCTACAAGCTCACAACGCCTCGCAGCGCGAGGCGTTGTGAGCTTGTAGATCAGCTATTTTCGGCAAAGAGGTTTGGTGTAGAGGGGAAAAAGAGCAGACTAAGTACAGAGTAAAAGGTCAAGTTTATTAGGTAAGTTTATTAACGGCTCAAGTGGCTAAATAACTGAAAACACAAATTGACAATAATCCAAAATACACTGATGATGGTGCTGTCAAATGATGAAAATATATGGAATCTATGAAAAGGTTGTGGGGGTCCCTGCTTCATCTCAGTCTCAACTAAGGGGTCCTTGGCGTGAAAACGTTGAAGACCCCTGCTCTACGTCTAAGTGACGTGGCCGTGCGACAGTGACGTTTAAATTAGGCTTAATAAGGAGGAGAGGAACCTACTGTCGGAGCCATTAGCTTGTAGCGTGGCATAGGAGTCAAAGAAGTAGACACGAGGAAGAGTCTGAATGTCTGAGACCACAGGAGGAAGGAGGAACACACACAGAGAGAAAGCAGGAAAGATTAGAGAACAGAATGAAAGAAGAAAGGAAAGAGGAATGGAGAAGAGAAGAGAAGAGAAGAGAAGAGAAGAGAAGAGAAGAGAAGAGAAGAGAAGAGAAGAGAAGAGAAGAGGTTTACACCGCATTGGCAAAAAAGTAAGAAAGAATAGAACCCAGTAAAAGGGAGAGGTGAACAGAGGAGAGAACAAGAAGGGAGAGAAACAGAGCGATGAGCGAGCAGCGAGTGAAAGTAGTTGATTCATAGGGAAAGAGAGGAGAGATAAGCAGTGTTATTATGAGTTATATTATATGAGTTGAACTGGGAGACAAAGGTTTATAGGGTACATAATACTAGAGATTAGATAAATTAAAACAAAAATACACTCAATGTATGATTATTCTATTCTACTAGTCTAGTGAAAATATATTTAATATTATTTCTATTATTTTCTTTCCTGTTGCTTCTGCTTTGCTGCTTCCCAGAACGGTGATTTAATAAATGAACAGTGATAATAATTCTTATATTGTGGTATCATATCTTACCCTCTCTCCAGAGCTCAGAGATGAAGTGATCAGAGGATTGGTGGAGGAGAGACGCCACGTTGTCATTCAGTGGATCCATGTTCTTCACCAACCAATCATCTGCCTTATAGTCCACCTGGGGGCGGGACAAGAAGAGGAGAGGAGAGATGGAGATACAAATTGTGAGACAGCATTAAACAGCTGTCGTACGGCAGCACAACACAAACGTCTACAATACATACAGCATACCGTAGTTTTCATTCAATTATTTTAAGGCATATCCTACTATTATAACCAGTAAGACGCCCTAAGGGCGAGAGGCGACTGTTAGGGCGCGTGTTATTGCCCTATTACACTTATTACACTATTACACGTATTGGCCTAATACACTATTAAACTTATTACACTATTACACTTATTACACTATTACACTATTACACGTATTGCCCTATTACACAATGACACTATTACACTTATTCAACTATTACACTTATTGCCCTATTACACTATGACACTTATTGACTATTACACTATGACACTTATTACACTATACACCTATTAAACTATTGCACTTATTGCCATATTACAAAATGCCCCCAGAGCAGCAATTTAACATTGGAGAGAGTCCTTTTGCTCTGAGAGCTATTACACTGTTGGCCACGAGAGGGTGCTGTTAGCTTGACAGACAACAATTGTGATGGAAAAAAAGTGTGACTGACAAGTGTGACAGCAAAGTGTGATGGAAAACTGCTGCACGTTTCTATAGTAAGTTGCAATCAGCAAGCCCTGTGTGTGTGTGTGTGTGTGTGTGTGTGTGTGTGTGTGTGTGTGTGTGTTTGGCTTTCAGGTATAGGAAGGAGCCAAACACATGAAGGATGCTTCTTTCTATTGAACTCCAGGATTCCTTTAGTAAAAAGCTTATAAGCAGCACCACACTGATAGGAAAACCAGTAAGACTCCCTAAATCGGGAGATAAGCGACCGTCAGGTCGCATACACAAACTTTAGAAGGCAATCGTAGCCAATCAGGAGGGAATACGAGAAATGGGACAGATCCATGTTGATGACATGACTTTAGAGATACTGTGTACCGATTTGTGTGATTTTAGAGCAAAATCTGTAGGAGCATGTCCAAAAATGTGTTTTGCAAAAATCGGCCTGATGGTGGCGCTATATCGGACAGATCCATGTTGATGACATGAGTCTGGACATACTGTGTACCGATTTGCGTGATTTTGGGAAAGTGTGGAGGTTGTGGTTTGGCAGCCAAGGAGTGTGTGTGCAAATTCTGGCATGGATCGGGGCAACGGTGGTGGAGATATGAGAAGGGCAAAAGTGTGACGTGTGACGAGTGACTGACGGCAGTAGGAGCGAGATCATTTAGCGGCCTCCAACCTGGTCGCAACCTGGTCGGTAGTTTTCACCGACCGGGTCGCTAAATCTACCGACTGGGTCGCTAAATCTACCAACCGGGATGCAAAATCACCGACCAGGTCGCTAGATCTACCGACCGGGTCGCTAAATCTACCGACCGGGCTGCAGTTTTAGGTCGGTAGATTTTGCGACCCTGTCGGTGGATTTAGCTTCCCGGTCGGTGGATTTAGCGACCCGGTCGGTCGATTTAGCGACCCGGTCGGTAGATTTAGCGACCCAGTCCGTGATTTACCGGCCCGGTCGGTAGATTTAGCGACCCGGTCGCTGAAAACTACCGACCAGGTTGCAACCCGGTTGTAGGTCGCTGAATGATCTCGCCCTCTCTCCCTGACGGTCGCAATAAATCACACAGCATTATATTCAAGAACACACACAACCACCCAAAGGTCCTGAATGACTACAGGTCAGTTGCCCTGCAGATCTCCCTGATCATGACGTCCTTTGAGAAACTGACAAAACAGGAACTTAATCTGGACAAAACTCAACCCCTTCTTGATTCGTTTCAGTTTGCATAATAATGTCTGGGCACAGATGATACCGCCACCGTTCTTATTAAATTATAGTCAAACACCTTGAGGGCAGTGCAACTTCAAAGGATGCCAAGCTGCTTGTTGATTTTTCAAGAGCTTTCAAGTTAACACCATTAAACCACACCTGTTTGTGCATAATAACTCTCTAACCACTTTAGTATAATTTTATCATGAAGGTGAAGAGATTATTTTCATTATCTTGTTGCTACCCTCAGCTGTATCTCGTTTTGTCTTCTGTATCTGCCCTGGCCCGTGTCTCTAAGTGCTGTACTGCCTCAGGCAAATGAAGTTCCTCCAACGGATCATCTATCTATCTGTCTATTAAGGAGAGGTTCTGTACATTAAAATGAAAAAGTCATAGGGCTCTGTTAGAATACTGCTATTGTTTTCACCATAAATACTCGTTATTCCTTTCTCTCGAACCTCTTTGACGTCTCTTTATAAGTCTCTTTATAAGTCTCTTTATAAGTAAACTGTAAAGTTTACTTACTGCCGCGGAGGAGAGAACACGGCCCCAGCGCCGGGGCACTGTGGGCCTTCTAGCTGTGAGGTGACTGCGCTACCGACTGCGCTACCGTGCCCCCCGAAGTCATCTTTAACCCATTTAGAACGGTACACATTTTGTGTTTCATTATTTTATGCTTTAACTATTGAAAAATAGCAGATATACAAGCTCACAGCGCGGCACCGAGTGCCGCGCTGCGAGCTTGTAGATCTGCTATTTTTGAAAAATCGTGATTTTTTTTAAATTTTGACCCGATTCCATAAGTGTCTTTTGAATCCTTCTAAGGTTTTTTGAAAAAACTATGTTTCTATGTCAACAATCTGGCCAGCCGTCGTCAAAGAAAAGGTCCTTTTCACTTACCTGGAGCTCAGTTAGTCTGTTCTTGAGAGACCACTATGTCAGTGGTTCTCATACTTTTTCATGTGAAGGACCCCCAAAATGATATTTATTTGGCTACGGACCCCCATCTCAAAATATCTAGTTCCAGGGACCACCCAGAAGCAAAATTTGAGTTACAAATGTTCGCTTTGAAAATACATATATTCAAAGATTTGCACACATTTTCACGACTTTTTCAAAAATAGCAGATCTACAAGCTCGCAGCGCGGCACTCGGTGCCACGCTGTGAGCTTGTACATCTGCTATTTTTCACAGGTTAAAGCATTCAATAATTCTAGGCCTAAATGGGTTAAAGACTGAATGTTCTTCATCACCAGGGTGCGGGGAGGAGGTCTACAGTACCTTGCCAGCGTAGTGAATGATGGAGAAGTCAGCCTCCTGCCGCGGCTGACGAGGTTTAAAGAACTTAGGATGGGCGCCTTGCTCCGCGGACAGCTTGTCCACGAAGGAGCGGTCCGTCGCCCGTGGAAACCAGCACTCCTCGTCCAACAGGGCCAGCACGCCAGGGGGGTGGGCCTACACAGGGAGGGAGGAGCAGCCACGTTAGTGATACATCATGCCAGGGGGGTGGGCCTACACAGGGAGGGAGGAGCAGCCACGTTAAAGGTCCAGTCAGTGATCATACATCAGTGATGTGTAAGAAAGGGAAATTATAGCATAATATCTCAAATCAAACTGTATGTGAATATAACCCTGGCCTCAACTACTTATACAGTATGTTCAAAACAATCCCAGAGGGCATCACATTTGTATTTTTGGGATGTAACACATTCTATATACATATAAATAGAATATACATACATGTACATATATATTAAATATATTATTATTATTTTTCTTTTTCTTTTTCAATATTGGGAGACGGGCTTCTGAACTGCCCTCCTCTAAGACACAGACCAGGCAGACAAAAATGGGTGAAGTAGTCCTTGACCTTATATATGTATGGGAAAAAAGAGAGAGACCTTTAAAACCTTGAAAATGTGTTTTCATAGTGGAAACCAAAAAATAAGAACTTTAAAGTATACAACGATGGGGTCCAAGACAGAACACAATCGGTTGATTGATCGTTAAAACAAACATGCTCTGCACGCGTCCCACCCGTCCGACCACTTAAACTGGGTGGGAAGGCCAACGCACCTATGAGAGGAACCAGAGGAACGTACCGGTCTCTCTATAGGGGCCTTTTCCACCGGCAAAGAAACGGTTCTGGTTCTTTTTCCCGGCTAAGGGATGAAGCAGAGGTGACCTTTTCCACCAAGAACTGGAGTTGGTTCTGAACCGTAAAAGTTGGTTCAGAACCGGAACCACAAAAGCCTTGGTTTTTCCAGTGAACCACCATCTGAACTGGGGGACAATGGCTCTGGTTCAATCTGGTGGAAACGCAAGCCGGTTCGCAAGAACGAACCAAGGTTCCAAGAAAGTTGAACCGGCACTGGTTCTGGAACCAAGGTTCTTTTGGTGTAAAAGGCCCCGAGGTGGATGCAGGGCTGCAGGTCCAGGGTTAGGGTTAACTAATGAGAGGAACCAGAGGAACCTACCGGTCTCTCTATGAGGTCGATGCAGGGCAGGGTTAGGGTTAACTAATGAGAGGAACCAGAGGAACCTACCGGTCTCTCTATGAGGTCGATGCAGGGCTGCAGGTCCAGGCCGAAGTCGATGAAGTTCCACTCGATGCCCTCCCTCTGGTACTCCTCCTGCTCCAGGATGAACATGGTGTGGTTGAACAGCTGCTGCAGCTTCTCGTTGGTGTAGTTGATGCACAGCTGCTCAAAGGAGTTAAACTGGAGGCCAGAGGACAGAGGAAGAGAAACCCCGTCAGTCGTTCCTTCATGGACATTAACGTTTAAACATACACCAGTAAGACGCCCTGAATTCATCATGATATTGTCCTCCGTCATGCACTGGTGGTCAATTCACCTTTTATTTGCTGAGCTGCATATCCAGTACCACTTAAACCCTCTATAATTGGTAAAAGGTTCTTATAATATATGTACTTGATACAGTCTTTTTTCACTCTCTATCAAATGTCTTTGCCAAAAAATTGCCAATCTACAAGCTTGTAGATCGGCTATTTTTTGGCAAATGTTCCGCCCCCGCACGATTTCTTTTGTCACAATAATCGTGATATGAAATTTTCATATCGTCCCATCCCTACCAAACACCACACACACACACACACACACACACACACACACACACACACACACACACACACACACACACACACACACACACCTGGAAGATCTCGAAGCCAGCGATGTCCAGGATGCCGATGAAGGACGCTCCCTGTCTCTGTCTGCGGTCCAGAGCTCTGTTGATTCTGTGGACCAGCCATCTGAACAGACGCTCATATGTAGCCTTAGCCAGGGCTTCTATAGCGAAGTCAGCCTGGAGCCAGGGAGAAGAGAGAAACAGAGACACACAGAGAGAGAGAGAGAGCGAGAGAGAGAGAGAGAGAGAAAGAGAGAAACAGAGACACACAGAGAGAGAGAGAGAGACAGAGAGACAGAGAGACAGAGACAAAGAGAAAGCCAGAATCCAAGAGAGGTGGAGAAAGGAGGGGGAGGCAGATAGAGAGAGTAAGTGAGAAAGGGAAAGAAAATAAATCACACAATAGAGCTCTATAAATAGATGGTTAAATCAAGAACTATATACAGTATATATAGATTGAGATTGACTGATAAATAGATCGATTAATACGGGGGTTCTGGTTGTGAGCATGTAGATCAGCGATTTTCACAATTTCTGCCTCTAATATTTGACAATTTGGCCAATGTTTATTTAGTCATTTTAGAGGTATTAAAAAGTCCTTAAATTGTCACTTTAGAAATGTGCAGATACCCTCTATACACTTACAATTTATGTTGGTTTGTTTACTGTTGAGTGGGAAAACAATGTTGCACATTAAAGGCCCACTTCACCTCTGGGACAACCAGATCTTATTTTATTGTTGTTTGGGACACGACCAACACAATCCTGAGTTATTTTTTCTGAATCAATCTGTTTTGAGATATTTTAGTATTTCAGCATGACTAGTGATGCATTTTGCATCATATGATGCAGCATGATCGTGTCGCAAACAACAATAAAATAAGATCTGGTTGTCCCAGAGGTGAAGAGGGCCTTTAAGTTAATCATCTGGCGACCCCCAAAATAATTTTGGGGACCCACAGGTTGCGAACCACTGGATTAATATATTCAAGATTGATTGACAGATCTCACTTGTCCTTTAAGACTGACAGCCTCACCTGCTCTTTGGTCTGGGCCTTCTGGACGTACTCCCGTCCCACTTTGATCCTGGGGGTGAGGATGGCCCTGGAGAACTCCAGCACGCTGATGCCCAGGAGGTGACACAGCTTCTGGGCTGCCGTGTCGTCCGGCATGGAGGCCTGGTCCTGGTTCTTCTCCTTGGTGAAGGAGATGTTCCCAAACTGGAGCACGGCAGAGATCACCTTCAGCATGGCTGTCCAAAGACACACAGACAGACAGACAGACAGACAGACATTTGAACCACCATTCAGCAGTTGCTGATGTTGTTTAGACCAGGGGTTTTCAAAGTGGGTGACGGGGCACACTGGGGTGCCGCAACGGCAGTCCAGGGGTCCTGCGAGATCATTTGATAATATTTGGAATTTATTTGGACACTTGAAAAATGATTTAGTATCATTTTAAACTTGAAGTACAAAGTTATTTTCAGTCAGTTCTAACCAAAATGGCTATTATCTCAACGTTTTCCTCGCAACATAATCACTAAAATATCATCACTGTCGGCTGTTTTCACTAGTTTAGTATATTTTATAAATGATAAATAAATAAAAATGAACGGTTTTGAACATACAAGGTTTCCACCCGACAACGACGATATGCTATAAATATAAGGTGCTGGGAGTGAAAATTATAAGGTAGGGGTGCCTCGGATTAAAACAATATTTATGGGGTTCCCTGAGACAAAAAAGTTTGGGAACCCTTGGTTTAGTAGGGGTGTAACGATATAGTAACTGTATCGAAATATCGTTTTTTAACTTAAAAAATCAAAGTATATCGAAATGAAAACAGCTCAAATCGAATCGTATCGTTTTATTTTGTATCGTACCGAATCGGCAGTGCAAAGAATCGATTGTATTGATACTACCTACTTGTGCATTGTATTTAGCATTTTTAAGAAGAAAAAATTTAAATGAGGGGTTTAATTACTTTTCCTTTCCATATAGCTACACTGGTCTATCGATAAATGTGTGTAATCTCTGTGTGCATGTCAAGGTGCAGGTTTGTCAATATACAATGTCCATGTATTTGGCAGATAATCACTGTGTTTACTTATTTATATCCATAATAATACATGTTTCCCTTAAAAACCTGCACTATCCACACCTTTCACACAGATTTAATTTCTTTGCTAAATACTTACTATATCGTAATAATATAAATAATTGAATCGAATCGTATCGTATCGCCATGAATGAACCAATATCGTCCATGTATCGTATCGTCAGCCATGTATCGTGATATGTATCGAATCACTATTAAAATGTATCGTTACACCCCTAGCATGTAGGCATTACAAGCTCACAACTAGCTTGAAGGTCACTGATTTTTGAGTGGTGCTCATGGAAGGAGCTAAGCTCCAACATCTGGCTTTGTCCAGTTCCCAACGTGCACCGTAAAGACTTTATTACATTTGGAGTGCTGCGGGCCTTCTGCTTTGTTGCAGCGACTTCTCTTCTCAGTGGGAATCCCCACTGCTCCTAATAGTTAGGATGAGTTCAATGCAGAGGGACAGAACTATTAGTAGTATTATTATTACGTTTTATTAACCGATTCAGAACGGGTACACATTATTGTGTATTATTATTTTATGCTTTAACTATTAAAAAATAGCAGATCTACAAGCTCACAGCGTGGCACCGAGTGCCACGCTGCGAGCTTGTACATCTGCTATTTTTGAAAAATTGTGAAAATTAGAATTTTGACCCAATTCTATAAGTGGCTTTTGAATCCTTCTAAGGTTTTTTTGAAAAAGCTATGTTTCTATGTCAGCAATCTGGTTAGCCATCGTCAAAGAAAAGGTCCTTTTCACTTAACTGGAGCTCAGTTAGTCTGTTCTTGAGAGACTACTATGTCAGTGGTTCTCAAACTTTTTCATGTGAAGGACCCCCAAAATTATATGTATTTGACCACAGACCCCCATTTCAAAATATTTCGTTCCAGGGACCACCCAGAAGCTAAATTTGAGTTACAAACGTTCGCTTTAAAAATACATATACCGGTATTCAAAGATTTGCTCTCGGTGCCGCGCTGTGAGCTTGTATATCTGCTATTTTTCAATAGTTAAAGCATTCAATAATTCTAGGCCTAAATGGGTTTAATATTATCATTATCATCTTACACATGGCCTCCTCCGTGTTGAAGCCCATGATGGTCATTGAGTCCATGGTCTGAGTGAAGTTCTCGGCGTCACTCTGGCCAGGAAGAGGCACAGAGCCCTGGCTGAGGAAGCGGTATTCATCAGCAGTGCCCAGCAACAGCTCCGCTAGAGAGGAGAGAGGAGGAGATGAGACGGACAATTCACAAATCAATACAATTTTTACCACTGCGGCACTTTAAGCTGTGCATGATCGTAATTTTGGTTTGTCACAGTTAGAAGAAACGAATAGGCTTAGAATGTGTGCAATAGGAAAGAGCAATACAAAAATAATTATCATCATCAATATTCATGATCATATGATCACAGTATAATCACACATCTGGTGCCAACCCCGAGTTTCCCGAGTTTTTATTGATACCAACGCTGTGCCAACCCAGAGTTTCCCGAGTTTGGGCCGTTTTTGAAAAAAAAAAACATTATTTTTTTTTCAATTTTTTTTTTCAAAAATTTTTTTTGGACCTCCAGAAATGTATTAGGCATGATCGCGATCGCGAAATTGCATGTTTAACCCCCATACCAACCCATTCTTTCAAACATGGCAGCCATGTTTGTTTACATCTGAAGAAAACATAATGGCCCATAAATCATGAATGCCTGAACGGATTTCCAAGCGGACTTTTTTGTTTGAAAGCTGTGAACAGCATCTACACACGTGGTGCATCATCTAGGCATGGGCGTGCACTTTTTACACAATTGCACAATTACATGGAAGTCTATGGTAACCATGGCAACGCGAGACATTGAAGAGAAAAAATCATTGCAACATAAGTGTTAGGCATTCAATGTTTTAGGAAAATAGTGGAAATCCTCATAATGCGTCGAATGGTGACATGTTGTGATTTTGTAGATTGGCAAATTGTTGTGTAAAATAGAGCTGACGTGCTTAAATGCGAAACAATAAATAGCTGGGAGGGAATCCGTCAAAAAACATCAAAATTGGGCACTTCGTGACAAGTTTTTGATTTTTGGTATGGTGTTAGGTATGGTTATAAGGTTTACAAAAACCATCGCAAACAAGTTGGGCTCGCCCCCTAGTGGTCTGTTTGCGATGAATCAAATATTCGATACATCAGTATATGGTTGAAACCCCAAATAATTGATAAAAGAGATTTTTCAATGGATTCTGTTACTATTGGGTATGATAAACCACATACTAAAATATCTGGAAAAAATAACTACCGGAAAGGCACCATTTTCAAGATGGCGTCCACGATGGCTGCCGGGAGATGAAAATGCCTATAAACTGGGTTTTAATGTGTAAAAATTCCTAATAAATCTGCACTTGATGAAGAGTTTTAGATTTTTGGTATGGTGTTAGGTATGGGTATGAGGTTATCAAAAACCATCGCAAACAAGTTGGGCTTGCCCCTAGTGGTCTGTTTGCGATGAATCAAATATTCGATACATCAGTATATGGTTGAAACCCCAAATAATTGATAAAAGAGATTTTTCAATGGATTCTGTTACTATTGGGTATGATAAACAACATACTAAAACATCTGGAAAAAATAACTACCGGAAAGGCACCATTTTCAAGATGGCGTCCACGATGGCTGCCGGGAGCTGAAAATGCCTATAAACTGTGTTTTAATGTGTAAAAATTCATAATAAATCTGCACTTGGTGAAGAGTTTTAGATTTTTGGTATGGTGTTAGGTATGGGTATAAGGTTTTCAAAAACCATCGCAAACAAGTTGGTCTCGCCCCCTAGAGGTCTGTTTGCAATGAATACAATAGTAGATCTGTCAGTATATGGTTGAAACCCAAAATAATTGATAAAAGAGATTTGTCAATGGATTCTGTTACTATTGGGTATGATAAAAAACATACTAAAAGTTTAGGAAAAAATAACTACCGGAAAGCCATTATTTTCAAGATGGCGTCCACGATGGCTGCCGGGAGCTAAAAATGCCTATTTAATGTGCAAAAATTCATATAAAATATGCACTTGGTAACTAGCTTTTACATTTTGACATGGTGTTAGGTATGGGTATAAGGTTTTCAAAAACTATCACAAACAAGTTGGGCTCACCCCCTAGTGGTCTACAATATACTGACCTATCTAATATTTGATTCATTGCAAACAGACCACTAGGGGGCGAGCCCAACTTGTTTGTGATGGTTTTTGAAAACCTTATACCCATACCTAACACCATGCCAAAATTCAAAAACTCTTCACCAAGTGCATATTTTATATGATTTTTTTTACACATTAAATAGGCATTTTTAGCTCCCGGCAGCCATCGTGGACGCCATGTTGAAAATGATGGCTTTCCGGTAGCTATTTTTTCCTAAACTTTTAGTATGTTGTTTATCATACCCAATAGTAACAGAATCCATTGAAAAATCTCTTTTATCAATTATTTGGGGTTTCAACCATACTGATGTATCGAATATTTGATTAATCGCAAACAGACCACTAGGGGGCGAGCCCAACTTGTTTGCGATGGTTTTTGAAAACCTTATACCCATACCTAACACCATACCAAAAATCTAAAACTCTTCACCAAGTGCAGATTTATTATGAATTTTTACACATTAAAACACAGTTTATAGGCATTTTCAGCTCCCGGCAGCCATCGTGGACGCCATCTTGAAAATGGTGCCTTTCCGGTAGTTGTTTTTTCCCGATTTTTTAGTATGTTGTTTATCATACCCAATAGTAACAGAATCCATTGAAAAATCTCTTTTATCAATTATTTGGGGTTTCAACCATATACTGATGTATCGAATATTTGATTCATCGCAAACAGACCACTAGGGGGCGAGCCCAACTTGTTTGCGATGGTTTTTGAAAACCTTATACCCATACCTAACACCATACCAAAAATCTAAAACTCTTCACCAAGTGCAGATTTATTATGAATTTTTACACATTAAAACCCAGTTTATAGGCATTTTCAGCTCCCGGCAGCCATCGTGGACGCCATCTTGAAAATTGTGCCTTTCCGGTAGTTATTTTTTCCAGATTTTTTAGTATGTTGTTTATCATACCCAATAGTAACAGAATCCATTGAAAAATCTCTTTTATCAATTATTTGGGGTTTCAACCATATACTGATGTATCGAATATTTGATTCATCGCAAACAGACCACTAGGGGGCGAGCCCATTTTGTTTGCGATGGTTTTTGAAAACCTTATACCCATACCTAACACCATACCAAAAATCAAAAACTTGTCACCAAGTGCCCAATGTTTACGAATTCCCTCCCAGCTAAAACTAGTATGATCATTTCAGCCATATTGATGAAGGCCACCTGATGGGCCAAAACGTCGTCATACTTTATGTCAGTGTTTTAAAACCTAATAAACACTGTGGAGCATCAGCTGTTGTGCGGACTTCTATTCTTTTCAATCCCATTTCAGCCATATTCTCATAGCATACATTTGCATCTAGATGAAACTATCGTCATTGTCGGGTGGAAACCTTGTATGTCCAAAACCGTTAGTTTTTATCATTTAAAAAAAAATACCGTAACTAAACTAGTGAAAACAGCCGATCTACAAGCACACAACGCCTCGCACCGCGAGGCGTTGTGTGCTTGTAGATCTGCTGTTTTCACTACTTTTGTGCAACAGCCTTGTATGATGAAGCAGGGCTTTACTTCGCGAAAAAACATACAAATTTGAAACTTGGGAGATACAAGGTTTCTGCCGGACAGTGACGATATATTTTTTGTGTGGTGTTTGTGTCACTGACTGCTGCATCAGCATAGCGTTCTCTGCCTCTCTCACCCCTCATCTCTTCTGACGCTCCGCACAGCATCTGGTAGAAGACATGGAAGGTCCTCTCGTCTTTGGCCTGACGGATGGCCCGAGACTTCTCTAGCAGGTCTGGGCTCATAGGTCAAGATCGGCCACGGCACACAGAAGCACTAACACATCATAATAATAATGATCTGTATCTACAGTATATACAGCATGCCAGTACATCTTTTTATGGTATCAGTAACAGTAGTAAATCTATTTACTCCATCTGCTCAGTACAACAGTATTATGGTACAACTGTATATACTGCTGAAAATACACCATGTAATCATGACATGCGCCATTGTAAACAAGGTTTTAATTCATCAGTGGCTATTACAGTACAGTCATGTCTGTCAATGTGCACTCATGTTAATAAACCAATTTCACCAAGACAACATTTGTAAAAGGCTTATGCTATGATTACACTGTCTGAAGTCAATTCTCCTAAGCAGAACTTCATCAAAGGATACAGGTCTCAATGTTGGCACCAACGATGTAGCCCGCCACATCAAAATTAATACGGATGAATTTACCCTGAAGAGAGAGAGGGAGACATTTTGTTTAATGTTCACTTGACGACTAGAGAACACGCTAAAGTCACCTCCAGACATGTTAATATGTGGTTTGACATAGTTTTCCCACATAAAAAGGTCAGAAAGCATAGATATTAAAATCTGCAAATATCACAGGCCTCACACCCCTCCTGCCACCAATGTGGTTTCAATCTCCCTTTGATGACTGGTTCTGATTCTATTTGCTGTTCTTATTCTGTTCTTATTCAATTTCACAAACGAACTTGACCAACAGAATTGACTTATTTCCAACTTTTGTCAGTGTTCCATAGTCATTGTCAATTCCCATTACGCACGCACACGCACACGCGCAGTCGCGCACACGCACACACACACACACACACACACACACACACACACACACACACACACACACACACACACACACACACACACACACACACACACACACACACACACACACAGATGGTGGAAGGTGTTAGCCTCGCAACAGCCCAACAGCCAGACTCTCCAAAAGGAGAGTCTGGGAGTTCTCCATAGACAATGCATTACGCGATGACGTAGTTACTTACTTTGACTGACAGGTCCAGTCAGTAGTCATCAGCGCATCAAAACATCGTCGGGAGAACATCAAATACGTCTTTTCCAGACAGAAATTCCAAAGGTGCAAACTGTTGTTCGTTTTTAAGTTTTGAGATGCGTTTTATTTCAGATAAAACTTCGCTTAATGCAGCTTTTATTTGCGATTTGTGAACTCGCGTCGGACATGGGGTCCGCCATCTTTGTTTACAAAATGCGAGAGCTGTAGCAGCCGCTCAACCAATCAGGAGCGGTGTGAGGCGGGTTCGCTCGAAATGCAGCCTTTTGATTGGAAATTGAGACCTAAATTCTCATAAAGAGACTCTATTTGAGGGACACCAGACCGAGAAAGGAAGCACATTGGTGATGACATAGCTCGGGATGGCTTGCGAGGCTAGGAAGGTGTAGCTATGTATCACATGCCTGACACCTCACAGTGAGGGGTTTCATGAGTAGCGTGTAATCAACAGCACAGAGGTTCACATTATCTCCCACAACCAATTCAGTGTCAAGGACAAAGACCCCTGCCGGATTCTCAGCTACAAACACTGCACATTTTGAAGGTAGCGCACCGCCAAATCTGAGGTACCAATGCCCGGGAATCAAACCCCAGCCTCTGCAGCGGTGGACAGCTATTTTCACTTTGTACGCTTTATTTTATTTGATAAAATGTCAGTGTTTTTGTGTCACTAACTCCCGTCTTCATTCGATTGAAACTAACTACTGTACTAAACCCAGACCCTGTTCTTACAAATCTGGAGGAGTTGTCATTCTTGACGGTCTTGGCGTTCCCGAAGGCCTCGAGGATGGGGTTGGCCTGCAGAAGTTGCCTCTCCAGCTCCCCCTGGGGGACAGACAGCACAGGACACGGCAGGGATCAGACACCTGACACTGGGCACATAGCTGTGTGTGTCAGCATCATTCACCACCACATGGAAGTCTAATTGAGTGTTTCTCAAACTTTCACATTTCAAGGTCTTAGCTCAACTCTGACAGTGTACAAATGGAACCAAATAATCCCATCAGGGTTCATTTGGTTCCATTTGTACACTGTCAGAGTTACAGACTTGTATGGGTCAATGTAGACCCCCCTAAAGGAACCCACAGAGTCCCAGGAATCCACTTTGGGGCCTTTTCCACCAAAAGAACCTTGGTTCCAGAACCAGTGCCGTTAAACTTTCTTGGAACCTTGGTTTGTTCTTGCGAACCGGCTTGCGTTTCCACCAGATCGAACCAGAGGAACCAAGGATTTTGTGGTTCTCGTTCTGAACCAACTTTTACGGTTCGGAATCAACTCGGTTCTCGGTGGAAAAGCTCACCTCTGGTTCATCCCATAGGCGGGAGAAAGAACCCGAACCGGTTCTTTGCCGGTCGAAAAGCGCCCTTTGAGAACCACTGGTCTAATGCATCCTGGAAGGTCACCATTCAGAGTGTTGCATTCAGTTTTAGACAGATACATTGGCTTAATAGCAACTGAAGAGCTCTGTTCCATAATGCTATTATGGCTTGTTTTTCATGTTTATTTGTGTCTTAGTTAGTATGCTGTGTGTAGCAGACGTCATTATTTGTTGAAACAGCAGACACATGTATTTCATTATGTAAGGAGACTCTTCAGTTATACCACCAAAGCAGGAGATGACAAAGCAAAAGCGAAGCAAGGGTCTGACATGTCTTAATTGCTACTGTTGTAACTGGAGGAGGAGATCATCATTTCAGAACGCTGAAGTTACTGACAGGTATATGCATCTCCTTTATTACCTACTGAGCTAACTAGTTCACCTATGTATGCAATGTACAGTATTTGGGTCCTGTTGAAAATATTGTGGGACTAAATAAATATCGCTGTGGGCGGGAGCGGGAAAGTCAGAAATAAAGATCGGGTGGTGGGAGGTGGAACGGGTGGGAATGGTCAGGAATCCAACGGGAATGGGATCTAAAGGGGAGGTTGGAGTTAAATGTAGTGTGTGTGTTTTGGGGGGCAGGGGGGGGGGGGGGTAGGTTGCAAAAGCAGGCAAAGTATGTAAGAGAGGCAAAACTATAAGCCACATAGATGCACACTCAAGTCCACGCACACACGCACGCACGGCCGCACGCGCACACACACACACACACACGCAGAAACAACTTCTCCGAGAGGAATGCAGAACTACCCTACAGGTAAATGCCTGTTGCATTTAGCTGCTATTGTTCTATAAATACAGCCCGCATCCACCCAGAGATGCTACAGCAAAGCCAGCAGCGCACAGAGAAACCCTCTAAGCTTCAGTCAGAGGCCACACAAACAGAAATATACAATGCAGAGTAGAAATGACCCCCTTTATCTGTAGGGCTGGGCGATATGGACCAAACATCTCCATGGCAGGTTTGTACGAACTGCCAATATTATTGCATTGTCACATATCGTTGTCGTCGGGTGGAAACACTGTATGTCCAAAACCATTCGTTTGGTATTTACCATTTTAAAAATGATTTAAACTAGTGAAAACAGTTTTCACTAATTTTGTGCAACTCTCTTGTATGATGAGGTAGGGCTTTACTTAACGAAAAAAACACACACATTTGAAACGAGGTTTCTGCCCGACAGTGACGATATATCAAATGTATTTTGTGAAGTGTAAATATGGCGATGATTAAAACCCGGAGAAGACAATGCTTATGTCATATCACGATATTATGATATCCAAAATCCCAGACGATTTCTAGTCTTATATCACGACAACATCGTGATAATATTTATTGCCCAGCCCAACGTATTTGTATGATAAGGAGTCACATCAGCTCTTTAACAATCCAGATCTATCTTCAAGCACCCTGAATGTATCTGAAGCTCATAACAGCAGACTGGATACGTTCAATACTCACATATTGTACACTCTGAAAACAGTCGAAGGGGGGAAAAAATGTGGGGTGGGGTGGGGTGGAAGGGTGAACAAATTAATGAGGTAAACAAACAACAAATAAAAACATAAGACGACAGGAAAAAAAGCCAAAAAGAACAAAGCAAAAAACTAAAGATACAGTCCAAGGATTGTCACTTAAGTGGTAACCCATCTAAAGGAGAATTTCACCAAATACACCCGGTCAATTTATTTAGAAAATAGCCTCACACACATGAACTTGAAACTGTATAACAGAAAACATTTGTTATCCTTTACAGAAAATAAAAATAATATGTAATATAATTCTTTGTGTGTTTTGCAGTAAATACTGTACAACAATATATGTGACAGGAATCATTAAACTGCAAATAAATAAAATAAAAGCCTTATAAACAATATCTAATGAACTCATCGTACTGCAGTTTACAATCTTTCATGGCTAAGTTCCAATGAGAGACTGAGACACAGAAGGTTGCTCAGATGGGTTTTGGGTGAAAGACTCCTTTTCAGGTTTGAGATCATTATGTGGGTTAGCCGGTGGCATGGCCAGAGATCATTAGGCCAGGGGTCTTCAACAGGGGGTCCGGGACCCCTGGGGGGTCCTCAGAGTTACTACAGGCGGTCCTCCAAATCTTTTGAGTTTTTTATATTAACCACCTGAACCCTAGCGTCCATATTCTGAGAACTTTAGCAGAAAATAGCCAATCTACAAGCTCACAACGCCTCGCAGCGCGAGGCGTTGTGAGCTTGTAGATCGTCTATTTTTGGCAAAGAGCTTTGGTGTAGAGGGGAAAAAGAGCAGACTAAGTACAGGGTGAAAGGTAAAGTTTATTAAGTATTGACAGTTCAAGTGGTTAACTATCTGAAAAACAAATTGACATGAATTCAAAATGATGATTGTGCTGTTAAACGATGAAACTATATGGAATCTATTAACAGGTTGTGGGGGTCCCTGCTTCATCTCGCTCTCAGCTAAGGGGTCCTTGGCCTGAAAATGTTGAAGACCCCTGGATTAGGCAGAGAAGGACAGAAGAGAGAAAGGGACAGGACAGAACAGGGTCCACTCACCCTGTTGACTAAAGAACTACCTCTTGGCAGAGACCTACTGCCGTCCGTCTGAACACGCATGAGAGACAGAGAGAGGAAAGTTAAAATGATATGATGTTATATGAAATGACAGGACAGGCGTCATTGATTAGGAGCAGTGGTTGTCAACCTTTTCAGGCTGTGACCCCCAAAATAATCATATTTTAACTGGGGACCCCCCCCCCCCCCCCCCCACCCGCATCATTATTTTTTATAACGTCATGGCGTTGCGAGGCGTTGTGAGCATGTAGATCGGCTATTTTCACAATTTCTGCCTCTAATGTTTGACAATTTGGCCGATGTTTAATTTGTCACTTTAGAGGTATTGAAAAGTCCTCAAAGTGTCACTTTAGAAATGTGCAGATACCCTCTATACACGTAAACTTTATGTTGGTTTGTTTACTGTTGAGAGAGAAAACAATGTTGCACATTAAGTTAATCATCTGGGGACCCCCCACAATAATTTGGGGACCCTGACCAACACATGATTTTGACAGGGTGACGTGACAATTTGAGGACTTTTAAGACCTTTTTAATACCTCAAAACCATTACTGCATCAAAAGTAATCAACAAAACGGCAAAAAACGAGGCAAACACTGTGAAAACAGCAGATGCGTTGTGAACTTGTAGATCGGCTATTTTCACAGTGTGTGTCTGTCCAACTAAATGTAATGCCTCAACTCCTGTCAGGGTGTGATTGTTTTGGGGGGTCGCGGCCTGAAAAGGTTGAGAACCACTGGATTAGAGAGGAGACTCCAGGTTGGGTGGGACATGAACACAATGCTGGTTAATTATTTTGTCTACACTGCCAGCCATTTTATTCCCCTTTTAGATGTAAAATAGGGCAAGAAAAAAAAAAAAGAAAGTTCTCTACCCTGGTAAGACTCCATAATTATTGGAATGGAAATCAGAAAAGAGTGGAAGAAGATATAATAGATAATAGAAGATAATATGGCAACCAAACGGTTATTACAGTTACAGTTATTATAGCCATACTTCTTTAAAGAACTATCTATTTCACAAACAAGCAACAAAGACAACCGGCTTTCTTGTCCTGCTCTGTGACAAACCTATGTCAACGTTTCAATGTTTCAAATCTTTATTTACTCCTTCTTTCATACAGTATCTGCATTGACTCCTTGTTTAATAGCATTCAGTCCTTGTTTCATACCTGCATTGACTCTTTGTTTCTTCCCAGAGTGCCTGTCTTGTGGGAGGAGGCCACATGAGCCAGATACTGGATGACTTTTTTTGTGTTCTCAGTCTTGCCTGCACCAGACTCGCCACTGGAACACACACACGCACGCACACACGCACGCACACACGCACACACACACACACACGCACACACGCACACACACACACACAAACACACACACACACACACACACACACACACACACACACAGTATATTTACGGACATTTACATTCACAGACAGTCATATACAGTACTGTATAAATATTAGGGGTGTAACGGTACATATATTCGTACCAAACTGTTTCGGTACAGGGTCTTCGTTCGGTACGACCGTGTACCGAAAGAGCGGCGAAAAAACCCAAAGAGAACAACATTCTGTACTACAAAGAAAGCACGTTTAGCCCTAAAGCCTGTCATGTTGGCAGGTGACAACAATGCAACAACAGAGAAAGACAAAAGCAGTGTGCCCAGCATTGTTCAGCAGTAGCAGTTGGCTATGGAAACACGCCAAACATGTTGGCTCATTTGGAACGGCACAATGTGAATGTTAAAACCATTTAGACTTGGAACCACTTTAACCATTATTTTATGCTTTAACCATTGAAAAATAACAGATATACAAGCTCATAGCGCGGCACAGAGTGCCGCACTGCAAGCTTGTAGATCTGCTATTTTAGAAAAATCTTGATATCTTTCAATATATCTTTTTAAAAGCAAACATTTGTAACTCAAATGTTTGCTTCTGGGGGGGTTCCTGGAACAACATATTTTGAGATGGGGGTCCGTGGCCAAATACATGTCATTTTGAAGGGGTCCTTGACATGAAAAGGTTTGAGAACCACCGATTTAGAAGACATTTATAGAATCTGGTCAAAAATATTCAAAGACTTGCAAACATTTTCAAGATTTTTCAAAATTAGCAGCGAGCTTGTAGATCTGCTATTTTTTAATAGCTAAAAAGCATGTTTAAGTGGTTCTCAAGTCTAACGCAGATGCATTCCAGGTCTTAGCCGTTACTCTCACCGCTGACATGTCCGAGGCATCTGCTCAAGCTCACAGCACGGCGCGAGCTTGTAGATCTGCTATTTTTGAAAAAACGTGAAAATTAGAATTTTGACCCCATTCTATAAGTGTCTTTTGGATCCTTCGAAGATTTTTTGAAAAAACTATGTTTCTATGTCAGCAATCTGGCCAGCCATCGTCAAAGAAAATGTCCTTTTCACTTAAATGGAGCTCAGTTGGTCTGTTCTTGAGAGACCACTATGTCAGTGGTTCTCAAACCTTTTCATGTGAAGGACCCCCAAAATGATATTTATTTGGCCAAGGACCCCCATTCAACATATTTAGTTCCAGGGACCACCCAGAAGCAAAATTTGAGTTACAAACGTTCGCTTTGAAAATACATATCGAAGATTTGCACACATTTTTACGGCTTTTTCAAAAATAGCAGATCTACAAGCTCGCAGCGCGGCACTTGGTGCCGCGCTGTGAGCTTGTATACCTGCTATTTTTCACTGGTTAAAGCATTCAATAATTCTAGGCCTAAATTTAATTTGCAATGATCTACTATCGATATGCAAAAGCAAATATCTTATCGTTTGGCTCTGTATATCGTATCGTATCGTTTTACAGTGCAAATAATCGGTAAATAATCGATTGTATGGAAACTACATATTTGTGCCTTGTGTTTAGCAATTTTAAGAGGGAAAATTAAAAAAGAGGGGTCTAATTACCGGTACTTTTCCATTCCATGTAGCTACTCTTGGTCTATCGATAAATGTGTGTAATTTCTGTGTTCATGTCAAGGTGCAGGTTTGTCCATATGTGTTGTAATATAATGTCCATATATTTGCTAAAGAATAAGTGTTTACTTAGTTATATCCATAATAATAGCCCTAAAAACCTGCTCTATTGACACGTTTCACACAGATTTTATGTCTTTAAAAAATAGTTACTATATCGATTTTAAATCATTGAATCGCATCGCATCCTATTGCCATGAATGAACCAATATCGTCCATGTATCGTATATCGTATGGTCAACCATGTATCGTGATGTGTATCGTATTGTTGTTCAAATGTATCGTTACACCCCTAATGGACATCCATCCAGAGCTACATGACTGAGAGCTATACGGTGCCTGGCCTGCCCATCACATCAGCCCTCAGTGGAACATGCTTAGGTTAGCTGCATGTTCTGCAAAACACTCCCCCTGTTTATGACTAATTTATGAGCACAAATCTGGCAGAGAGACTTTACAGTAAGGAGGCAGCAGATGAGAGACAGGAGGTGTTTGTGTTTGCTGAGAACCAGCTCGTTGCCATTAGCAATTATACCTCATCTAAACATCAAGATGAATATTATAATTCAGCTCTTTAAAACAAACATTTAGCTCATTTTGTATGTACATATTCTGTATACATCCCCCTTTACTGAACACAAATAAATAAAGAAAATAAACGGAATACATACTGAACCATGTTTTTCTTTTACCGTTACACCGTACTATAATGTAGTATTTACTGTATACACACATACTACATGATCATAGAAGTATGCACCAATAAATCCCATTCTATTTACAAAAATGTCTCCTGCACAAAACCGCAGGCATGTAAACTTAACACACATGGTCATAGTTACAAAAACAGCATCTGTTTGCACATTAAATGACACACAAGCGCGCGCGCACACAAGGGCACGCATGACCTCACAAAGTAGCCTTCTGCATTGGTGAACAGAGAATCCATGCAGTGTGTTATACGGGCAGAGCTGTAAACACAGTGAGCAGGTGTTCAGGATGTACTGAGGCAGTTCTGTGTTACTGTTGGTAAAAATACATGCGTTGTGTGCAGGGTTGTCGCACCAAATTCTGGGCCCCGGGTACAAGGATTCACTGCGGGCCCCCCATGAATGTTCTTCATAGGGGGAACTGGGAACGCATTATTTTGTGCTTTAACTATTGGAAAATAGCAGATATACAAGCTCACAGCGTGGCACAGAGTGCCGCGCTGCAAGCTTGTAGATCTGCTATTTTTGAAAAATCTTTGAATATTTCAAATCCTTCGATCTAAGGTTTTTTGAAAAACCTATATGTTTCTATGTCAGTGGTGCTCAAACCTTTTCATGTCAAGGACCCCCAAAATGATATGTATTTGGCCACGGAACCCCATCTCAAAATATTTAGTTCCAGGGACCCTCCAGAAGCAAATGTTTGCTTAAAAAATCATTATATTCAAAGATTTGCACACATTTTCACGACTTTTCAAAAATAGCAGATCTACAGGCTCGCAGCGCGGCACTCGGTGCCGCGCTGTGAGCTTGTATATCTGCTATTTTTCCAATAGCCAAAGTATAAAATAATTAAGGCCCCTCCACCTTGGGCCCTAGTAACTCAGTCCCACTCCCCCCCCCCCCCCCCCTTGTGACGCCCCTGTGTGTTACTGTTGGTAAAAATACATGTGTTGTGAAGAACACACACAGGGAGTCCAGCCACAGAATGGAGCTAGAGACCGACTCTGACCCGGGATGAACCTAAACTGGGATCTTTTACAATGACAGGAAGGATGAACAACATACAGCGAGCTCGACATGCAGACGTACTGTATATGGAGCACAAGGCGAGGCATTATGTTAGGAAGACATGACACACACACATAGACAGACAGACAGAAAACATCCGTATAGTGTGCACTGTACGCATGCATGCATGTACAGTACCATAGACACTAGAGCAGTGTTTCAAGCACTGACCCATTTTGGGATGTAGACTTGTTTTGTTTTTATGGGTTACGAGTAAAGATCCCGGAATTTCTATAATTAACTATATTATTTATTATGTTATTTATTATTATATACATTTTTTAATTTGAATAATTATTTTGTTTTCCCCTAAAGATTTTCAAAAGATTTACAGATTTCAGCTTAGTCAAGTCCTAGTTTATACTTTTTCAAAAAGTGAAAACAGTAAGTTCACAACGACGCGATGCATTGTGAGTTTTTAGATCTACTAGGGAAATAAGCGGGTAATTCAATTTTCTTTGTACGTTTGGGTCCTGGGGGGAGGGTTAGGGTTACATTTCTCCTTTGGGTCTGAACTCTGGATCTGAAAACATTTGGGAACCCGTGCCAAGGGGTCCTCAGAGTTACTACAGGGCAAATCTTTGTGATGGGGAACATTAGCTGAAAAAAAAAGCTCACACCGGCTCGCAGCTTGTATAGATCAGTTATTGTTGGTGTAGCTCGAAAAAAAGAGCAGACCAAGTACAGAGCCAATGGTTGGCTAAATATTGAGTGTTTAAAAGGTTAACTAACTAACTGAAAATACACATTAGCAGGAATCCAACTATCTATGAAATCTGAGAAAAAAGTTTAATCTTCAGTGGGGGTCCCTGTCTCTCAGCTAGGGGGTCCTTGGGCTGGCTTAATCCATCTATCAAAAAAGAAATCCTGCTTTTTTTATATTTTCTATACTGTACACGACAAATATAAAAAAAAGCATTTTTTAACTGAATCGGTAAAACATGCATATGTTTGATGACGCACAAATACACAAAACACATAATTACATAGAGGTGTAGTTGGCCACAGGAAAACACACATTTGATTGCACGCGCACACACACACACACACGCACACGCGCACACGCACACGCACACGCACGCACACACGCACGCACGCACGCACGCACGCACGCACGCACGCACGCGCACACACACACACACACACACACACACACACACACACCATAGAAGCCATTACCACAATCAAAGCAAGCACATGCTCAGACTACACCATCTACTCACGTGCAAAGGATGGATTGATCCTCTCTATCTGTGGAAAGAAAGTGATCAGAATAAAATGTCAGTGTTATTTCATAGTCCACACCATGTACCTCTATTTACATCAACAGTCCTATTCACACTGGATTAGTATTATGTTGTGGATGGATTACGGAGGAAGTCTATGTTTTTAATCCAGTGTGAATAAGGCTTTAGTCATTTATTTATCGGAAACGCTTATCCAGCTCAACCTGCTCAAGGCCCAAGAGTATAGACTTGAACCTGCGACCAGTAGACTGCAAATTATTAAGCATGAACCACTTAAGCCCTATTTACTTTGTCGTACTGCAAATGGGGAAAATAGCCAATCTACAAGCTCACACCACGCCACATTGCGACACGTCGTAAGCTTGTAGATCTTTTTTTATGTCGAAATGTTTCACGTTTTCTCCTTATTTCTTTGGAAATGTGCGCCTGTGATGACACGCCAGAACAAATAGATACGCCAAGCTGAAAAGTGATTCTAAGGTCTGTGGAATGGTGGTTGCCAGGTCTCAGCTGGTGACCGCCCGGGTGCCTTCAGGGCATGCCTATCTTTCACACGTCGCTTCAAGTAGATCAACCCTTTTCCCACTTTTTTGACTTTTGGAATGGTCGACACATCGGCTAAGAAACAACGTGTTGTCTGAGATTCACGTTACGAGGAAGCTGATCAATATCTGATCTATTTACAGTCTCATTGTTTTCACAGAGGCATGAAGCGCCTCTGTGAGCGTGGTGTTATTTTCTTTCCATTTCATGCATTTTCTTCTCTCTAGTTTGGAAGATTTCCGAACGGGGAGGCGGGGGAAAAGGGGTCGATCTACTTGAAGTGACGTGAGAAAGATAGGCACGCGCCTTCTGGACCCCCAGACTCTGGCACGCTCACAGGCTGGTAATAACGACACCAAGCACAAAGTGGTAAGAATTATTTTCTTGACATGTCGCGCATAAAGCTGTTCTTCAGGGATAGTCAGAATTTATTTTGTCTTCATCATTAGCACTAAACGACTTATTCTGTGTTTGCCTTATTGTCGGATTAGCAGCCAAGCGGGTGGATATGTCCACTCAGCCTCCCAAAGGCAAGGTAAATCACATGCCCAAAACGGTTGCCCACCTCTGCATATAGAGCTTATTACACACAAATAAAACCTCATCAGCAAGCCTTAATCACAGTCCTTTGCCTCTCAGTGTGAGGCTTGAGGTGAGGAATGGAGGTTATCTAAGGGCCCACCTGCCCTAGTTTCATGGCCTGTGCAAGTGGAGCATCTCCAAATTCAAACCTCACACACAACACATACACCCATAACCTTTGCACAATACACACACCATACAAAACACGCACGCACGCACGCACGCACGCACGCACGCACGCACGCACGCACACACACACGCACGCACACACACACACACACACACACACACGTCAGCAATCTGGCCAGCCATCGTCAAATAAAGGTCCTTTTCACTTAACTGGAGCTCAGTTAGTCTGTTCCTGAGAGACTGCTATGTCAGTGGTTCTCAAACCTTTTCATGTGAAGGACCCCCAAAATGATATGTATTTGGCCAAGGACCCCCATCTCAAAATATGTAGTTCCAGGGACCCCCCAAAAGCAAAATTTGAGTTACAAACGTTCGCTTTGAAAATAGATATATTCAAAGATTTGCACACATTTTCACGTCTTTTTCAAAAATTGCAGATCTACAAGCTCGCAGCGCTGTGAGCTTGTATATCTGCTATTTTTCACTGGTTAAAGCATTCAATAATTCTAGGCCTAAATAAGGAACAGACCCGTCTCTTCATTCCAACATGCACGCGGCTGCAAAAAGCCTGACTTATTGCACAAGTAACAGGGTGTAACAAAAGGTTCAACAACCTGGTTTCACGCCAAACCTGTCAAAGTTTGACAACAGTCCAAGCCAGTGACTGCAACACCTGCCAGAGAGCGTTCGTTGACACTCAACAGGCATCGTCCAACCTATCAACGCCTGCCCAAAATCGGGACACACTTGTCTTGAATACCAACACATGAAGTGGGCAATAGCAATACACCCCTGCACTGTTCCATGAGAGCAGAGATTAGGAGGAGAACAAGATTCCTAGTTTCTCCCACTGTTTCTTCTGGTACAAAACAACTTCGGCTCACTACTGTGTACCTTAACCTTTCAGAAGTAGAGGCCTTTGTTTGAAGCAAAACAGCCAATAGTTTAAACATTTTCATCCTGGCTGGCGTCCCTATCGGCATGACGTTACAAGCTCACAACTGGTGCGCAGGGAGGGAGGATTATTCTGAATACATTTAAAATAAATCTTCATCCATTCTCAGGTTAGCTTACTATCATACAAATAAACAACCAAACCAACAAAAACAAACACACCCACACACTACAGTAATATGTGAACCAGGAGTGTCCATTTTTACTGTATGTACAGAATTTTTTCACAATGCGAAGCGTCATATATCGTCGTTGTCGGGTGGAAACCTTGTCTCTCCAAGTTTCAAATGTGTATGTTCTTTCGCAAAGTAAAGCCCTGCTTCATCGTACAAGGCCGTCGCACGAAAGTAGTGAAAACAGCAGATCTACAAGCACACTTGTAGATCTGCTGTTTTCACTAGTTTAAATCATTTTTAAAGTGAAAAATGCAAAAACAAATGGTTTTGGACATACAAGGTTTTCACCCGACAACGACGATATGCTTGTCGATACATTATTGCTCAATAATAAATATATTTTTTTATTTAAATCCCAGATATGTCTTACTGAACTATAATTAGGTGCGCAAAAGTCACGAGAGGATATTTGTGTTTGCCCCACACTGTCTAGGATTACAAAAGAAGTTTAGCTCACTGCATGGCTAGGCCAGGAATCCACACTACACTGACTGAGAGAGATAATAATGGCTCACATTGTCTCTGTCTGAAGATTCCCACGGACAAACCCCCGAAGAATTCAGAGTCAGACTAGTCCTACAGGTTCAATTATTACACATTAACACACACCTACTGCACAGCATGAGAGAGAGGGGATGGGAGGGAGAGAGAGAGAGAGAGAGAGAGAGAGAGAGAGAGAGAGAGAGAGAGAGAGAGAGAGAGAGAGAGAGAGGGAACAAGTGAGTTATAAACAGTGGTGGAAAAAGTACTCACATTTTCTACTTAAAGGAGTAGTTCACTACCCAAAATGACTTTTTTTCTATTGATTAGTCACACCATGGAGACTTGAGTTCAATAATATTTTTTTGTATTTGTCGCATTCCTAAGACAAAAAGAAAAAGATTATAGTAAATTTACCCCCATTGATTCTGGATGGGGACCCAAATACATGGGCCTGGATGGGGAATCAATATGGGTACATTTAGGGTCAAGGGTCAAGTAAATTTACCCCCATTGATTCTCACACAAATACATTTGAGTCCCCATCCAGGGCCTTGTATTTGGGTCCCCATCCAGAATCAATGAGGGTAAATTTAATGTACCGTATTTTCCGGACTATAAGGCGCCCCGGACTATAAGGCGCACTGTCAATGAATGGTCTATTTTCGAACTGTTTTCATATATAAGGCGCACCGGACTATAAGGCGCACATAATAGATGCTACCGTTGCGTTATGCATCCAACAGATGGAGCTGTGCTAAAGGGAATGTCAATGTCAATGAATGATCCATATATAAGGCGCACTGGACTATAAGGCGCAGTGTAGTTTTTTGAGAAAATTAAAGGCTTTTAAGTGCGCCTTATAGTCCGGAAAATAAGGGTATGTTTGGTGGTAATAATACTAGTACAGTACTTTGGTTACTTTGCACCACTGGTTATATAGACAGACAGGGAACGAGAAAGAGAGAGAGAGAAAGGAAAAGCAGTACAGAAAGAAAAATAGGGACAGAGTGAGAGAACAAAGAAGAGAGACAAAAAGAAAGAGAGTCGAATGAAACAGTTGAACGTGTCAGCGCTCATCCATCCAGCCCGTCCTGTCAGATGGTGACAGCATGACCTGAAGCACACATGTTGCTCGCTCCAAGGCTGGCTGCTTTTAAGGGATTACCTCGAAGACGTTTGAACTATCTCCGAACAACTGTTTGACGAGTGTCTTGTACTGTTGCAAATAAACAAATACCGTATGTCGCTGCCATCAGGGACGTGTAGAGAATGTAAGAGAGGCAGGGGCTGACATTTCTAAAAGGGCTTTGGGGAAAAAATATCGAAAATAGCAGACCTCCAAGCTCACAACGCGTCGCACTGCGAGGTCGGCTATTTTCGGTGCTTGATACCACACTGAACTAAGCATAATTAAGTCAATACTGGAGTGGAGATGTGGCATAACGGCATGGATTTTCTACACGGCTATTCTTTCAACATAAGATGCTGCGTTCAAGTTCAGGAGAGTTTGGACAAGGCAATTCTCTTGAATGCTGCCTTAAGGTATGGCATGGAAAGAGGGCATTTGCATTTCTTTCACCATAGTAAAAACTGCATTCATGGTCTGGAGAGGGCATTTTTTTACAGGGCAGGGGCTCAAGCCCCCTTTGATTCTCTGTGCACGTGCCTGCTTTGAAGACGTTTGTCTGAACAACTGTTTGACAAGCTTTGTCTTGTTCTGTTACAAATGATCAAATATGTCGCCGTCATCATCATCGCCACAACTAAATGAACAGGGTTGTCATTTGTCATCTGTCACTTTGCCCCGCCTCTCACTTTCAGATCAACTACACAGACGAAAAAATAATCAGTCGAATTTGGACGACTGCCACATTGCGGAAATAATCTAAAGAGGAGCACCTTTGCTGGTGTTGCTTTACAGCAGAGGTCTTCAACGTTTTCAGGCCAAGGACTCCTTAGATGAGAGAGATGAAGCAGGGACCCCCACAACCTTTTCATAGATTCCATAAAGTTTCATCGTTTGACAGCACAATCATCAGTGTATTTTGGATTCATGTCAATTTGTGTTTTCAGATATTTAACCACTTGAACAGTCAATAATTAATAAACTTGACCTTTCACTCTGTACTTAGTCTGCTCTTTTTCCCCTCTAAGCGCTTTGCCAAAAATAGTGGATCTACAAGATCACAACGCCTCGCAGCGCGAAGCGTTGTGAGCTTGTAGATCTGCTATTTTTGTCTTAAGTTCTCAGAATATGGACACTAAAACGTTTGGGAACCACTGCTCTATAATATGTCACCTGAAGCCCCGTTTTCACTGAGTCAAACTTCTGGAAGTTTTTTCCAAAATGACGGCAATTTTGAAATTCACGCCATGTGAAAACGGCCACTTATTTTGTCTTCCGTGAGTTTTGTAGTCCAAAATTTGACGGGAAAATACCTAGTAATGTTTGCCTAAAGTACTGGGAGATTAGACATTTCCCCACAGTGAAAACGGCATACCGTGATTTTTACTTTTTTCGGACAAGCAGGTGCATGCAAGGAGCCAATATTAACAGTTAAAGCATTGTAATTGGGATTGAAAGCTTCAGAATCCATATTGCATTCGAATGTTATGTAAGCCTGCCAAATACAGAAGACATTTTTTTCTACAATCTCCAGCCTATACGGCCGCGGTGCTGATAAATGCAAGCTTGCTCAATTCATGGTTCAAGCTTATTTGTAGGCTATTCTATAGCCTATTTGTAATTAAGCTGTGTGGGTTTTGATACAAGTCCGGTCTGGAGAAAGGGAGACGGGATGCGCTCGTAATGTGATGAAAGCTGGAATCTTTACCAACTCTTTTTACGGTGCTATAGCCTATTTTTTGTCTGATTGGGACGCAATGCGCTCATGTGATGTGATGGAAGTTGGAAGCTACCAACTCAAAGAGCTGCATCTGCATCAAATAGTTTCTCGTCGTAAAGTGTTTTACTGAGCAGCGAGCGACGAGGAATACAGTCTGGTCATCCATCGGTGACGTGTAAAAAGAAAAAAAGAAAAAACAACACGTTGCATAAGCGATCCTTTCTGAACCTTATTCTGAACCTTATGTGACACATAAGGTTCACGTGTGTTGTTTCATGAAGAATATTTCTTGTAACTTGTTAAATCCATTGGTGAGAGAGAAAAAGAGAGACGAACAGAAGTGAGTCGCTGCTGCTTTAGCAAGCGTCCAGACTCCAGACAGTGTGGTGCGGGCTGCAGGTTCCGTTGCCATGTCTGCTAATTATAAGAGACTATGGTCTTGATTTCCGTAAAGTTGCTTGTATATATTAGGGATGCGAAGATATACCGGTACGGATCGTAATCGCGATACAAACGTCCGCGATACGAGTGAATCGGTTCATTCAGTGTGTACCGGTACAATAGACGGCTGAAATCGTGATGGATCGTACCGTGAGTGACTGGATCGGTAAATTCCGCGATTGTATCGGTTCTTCCATATAGTATTTCATTCTATCCTGTGTTTCCGAGGCGCCTTGAATGCACCATCATCAGCCCAGCGTTCAGCCCCCTCCCCAAAAGCCAGTCTTTAACACGAGCTGCGACTCGGACAACATCTGCGCTCTGCATGCAGGCAACCAGGGAGACAGACAGTGCAGCGAAATGCGAGTGAATACAGACGAACTAGCAGCCCCACGGGTTAAAAAGATGCAAGATTAGTAGTACAGTAGCCTACTTAGCTTTATAACATCCAAGTCCGCTGCGCTGATTGTTGTCACAGAGTGGCACAGGCTGAGTGATATGTAATCAACAGCCGTTTCTTAGCGAATCTCCGACGGACAATTGATTGATATTAACTGCACGCACACACACAACAACAATGTTGCTGGGTGTTGTAGGACTACTGCTTGCTTTTAACAAAGTATTTGTCACTGTTCTGCAACTTTCCTGTTTGATGCAAGCAACTCTCTCACTTTCTCTGCTGCTAGTTCTGCTCTGGGAAAGAAGCCTAATTTATACATCGCAGTACAAGGGTGTCGCACCTAAAATAGCAGACCCTCAAGCTCACAATGCGTCGTGGATGCGACGCGCAGTGAGCTTGTAGGTCTGTTTTTAAAACATTTTGGCTATAAAAAATGCATAATCCTGGATAAAATATAATATAATATAATATATATTATATTATATAATATTATTATATAATATAATTATATAATATAATAATACAAACCAGGGAGGGACTTTATTGTTTTTCAGGTCAAGGACCCCTTAGCTCAGACAGAGATCAAGCAGGGACCCTCGCTGTAGGCTAGGCATTATAGCCTACTGTATCACACAAATATTTGGCAGGCCCCCTGTAATAACCCTGGATTGGGGTCCCTGGCCCCCAGTTGAAGACATATAGACCTACTAATAATGACATAGGCCTACTATATGATTAGTTATCAAACAATTCTACAATAGCCAGCAGCTTTGTGTTCTCCCAGAATACTATATGTTGGGTTGTTAGACAGAGCCTAGTACTACAGTGAAACAATAAATTGCCTTGAATTTAAATTTCATACATTTTTAGTCGCTATGTTTTGTACATTTTGGGATTTGGGCTTGAATCGTGGTGAATCGTGAATCGTATCGCATCGTGTCGGGAACAGGGGTAAATCGTGATGTATCGTATCGGCAGGATTTTAATGTATCGCAATTATATCGTATCGCTGGCAGTGTATCGAGGTGCGTATCATATCGCGTCAGTGGTCGAGATTCACATCCCTAGTATATATTGATCGTTTCTGGCTGCGTTTTATTTGTTGTGATCTTTTAGGTCGGCAATTGTCAAGTAGCTGATGTGGCGATGCTTATAGTTTTAAATTGCTTGTGTGGCCTAGATAATATCACTTTTTGGGGCTTATTTTCGTACACCTGGTTGCTTATTTCTCTCGCAAAGTCTGGCAACACGGACTTTCATACCGCCACGGTTTAGTAGTGAAAACGATGTATTTTATTGCTATGCCAGCATTTTTGCTCATGTGAAAACACCCAAAAAACAAAACTCCCGGCAAGTTGAAAATTATTATGCTAATTATTTTGCAGGAAAAATTCCGGAACTGTAGTGAAAACAAGCCTTTAGGGAACATTTTCTTCAAAGTTCACAAGTTACTGTGCAGCAGTTGCACAAAGCTACATATTCAGTGGTGAAACTCATATAACCTGGATGACAACATCCTTCGACCCTAAAAGAACATCTAGCAAATTGCAACAGGACCTAGAAGTCTTCTAGCTTGCCCCCAGATAGTACCATCATCAAGTTGACCCCTGAGCACTGTTTTATGTAAATATACATGTTATTGCTCCTGTTTTTTTTTTTGCATTGCATTGCTTGCGCAATTGTGCTCGCTACTCGTGTACTGTTTGCAATTTGTTAATAAAGTATCAAATCAATCAATCAATCAATCAATCAATCAACGAACTCTCCACAACGACAAAATGACTACGGCCATGTTGACAAGAGACCATCTATCTCCTTTGTCCAAATGAAAATAATTTACACAAATACAAATTATATCAAACTATTTGTTCAAAACCAGGTCAACAAGAACAAATTTGGTGTAACTAAGAGATTTACTGGAAAGTACATTTTAGTTTTAAGTGCATAGAATAGATTATCAGCTAGCTGGACATTAGTTTCTCTCCAGAGCTGGCACTGTTTGACAGAGCACCAGAAAATGCACAATGAATTATATTGGTAGATGGATACAGCAGCAGACTGCAGTGCTGAAAAAATGTTGCTTATTTAGCTTTCCTATTCACAGGGTTCCCACACATTTTTACCAATTCATTTCCAAAACTTTTCCAAAACTTTTCCAGAATATTTAACCCATTTTCCAGGACTATATAACAATAATTCAGCTTAATAACAAGTCGCTTACTCCTATGCGCAATGCCCAAAGACAGGTAGTGTATGCCAGTGGTTCTCAACCTTTTCAGGCTGTGACCCCCGAAATAATCATATTTTAACTGGGGACTGGGGAGTTGAGGAATTTTGTATAACACGTTTCTATTGTGAAAATAGCAGATCTACATGCTCACAACGCATCTACCGGTAGATCGGCTATTTTCACAATTTCTGCCTCTATATATTTGACAATTTGGCCAATGTTTAATTTGTCATTTCAGCAGTATACTATTAACACAATCAATAACCAAAGACAAGGCATAGCAATTTTTCCAGGACCTTCCAGGACCCTTGATCAATTCCCAAACTTTTCCAGTACTGGAAAAATATTTTTCTAATTTCAAAATATTTCCAGGAATTTCATGACCGTGGGAACCCTGTATTCAAATGCCACAAATACAGTAGGCCTAATGTAATTTTCATTTTCATTACAGTTCAATTTGTGCTGTGGTTCCATGAGTACCCGACTAAAAATATGGTTATGCTTTTCATTTCACAGTACTAGTAACATGTGTGAGCATGTGCGCGTGCGTGCGTGTGTGCGTGCGTGTGCGTGCGTGTGCGCACATGTGCGTGCGTGCGTGCGTGCGTGCGTGTGTGGTCCGGTGGCCACCATGGCTCTGTGACCCTTGAGCTCATTACTATTGATAGCATGCAAGGCTGCTCATTTTTGAACTGAAGCTTTTTCTAGTTCCACATGCCTCTAGGAGAAAAGCATCATCTATTCTAGACTCTATACCAGTGTCTCTATACCGTACCTTGCAGCATGCTGCGGTAGGCAGCCTCGGATATGGCGTAGATGTGCGGCGGCATCTCGTGGCGCTTCTTGCCGCGGTACATCTCCACGATGGACTCTGTGTAGATGGGCAGGTTCTTGTAGGGGTTGACCACCACGCAGAACAGACCCGAGTACGTCTGGGAGTTCAACACGCACACACACACACACACACACACACAGACACAGACACATTTTTATTTCAGTGATTGCTTCTCAACCAGAGGCCCGTGACCGAAACATATGTTGTGGAGTGTTAAAATGAAACACTCTTCATTTTACGCTCAGTAAGGGTCCATTTGGTTTCATTTTACGCTCTGAAGAGTTAAAGATCTATAAGAGTTAAGGCTGGGCGATATTAGGAAAACCTTTGATATTCAATAACGTTGTTATTACTAACGATATTAGTACCCAGATACCCAGATAATGAATAGCATATCCATGCATTCACACTGCACAGTACACATATAAAGGTCAGGTAGATTTTATTGAAATAACCACACCTGGTTACAGATGGACTGCTTTTTTGCAGGTGCTATATGCTTGCATACATAGTGTGTCTGTCAATTAATTTGACACATACACCAATACTTCATTTCAAGCCGTCTTCGTCGATATGTATACCTTGCATGTTGATATCTCGATATCGATATATTTTCGATATATTGCCCAGCCTTAACAAGGGTCCATTTGGTTACCAACTCTCCTTCTTTCGCTGGAAGCCCGTCAAGGACCACTGGTTGAAAACCACTGTTTTAAAGTGATCTGTGCGTGGATTGTTGTGAAGAACAATAATATTCTATGATTCTTCAAAGGTTAACTCTCTGAATCCTGGCAGGGGGCAGAGTAGACCATGCTTTAACTGTGGCAGTTAAAGCGTTAAGTGGTTAAAGTTGCTCAATAGAGTGGTGGACAAAAACAAAACGTAGGTGCCATGGTGTGTGAAGAAGCCACTCCCCTTCTGTCTCACCATCCATTATTCATTAAAACAAAGCATCACAGTTCACACACACACTACAGAGTCACAGCTAAGATGCATACCATTGCACTGGACGTCATGCTGCCATACTCATACACCTAGCCCAGGTATTCTAAGCATCTGTAGGGAACCCTCACACATAATGATTCATTCATCCCTCTTCTGCTACTCCCTTCTATCTATCTATCTATCTATCTATCTATCTATCTATCTACCGGTATCTGTATCTGTATCTGTATGTATCCATATATATCTACTGCAACATTTAATCAAAGAAATCAATTGAATCAAATGAATAAATACATGAAAAATGATTATAATAAATATTATTATAAAAAAATCTGATTTTGAAAAAGATATATGAAGATTACTTTTTTCTCCTTCTTTTTCGCTGTTGGAAGTACACATGGTGTGTGATATTTAATGTAAATTAAAGCTTCTCGTATAAACCCATGTACAGTAGCATAAATATGACTATGAAGACCAACAGGGCTGCAACAGACAATCAGACTAATGGAATTAGTTATATATATAAACGTGCTATACATTAGTCCATGTAAAAAAATAATAGATTTGTTTAAAATGTTGATTATTTGACTAATGGGAAAAGTATTCCGTGGAATAATCTTTCGGGAACTAATCGATAGCTCTAAACCTACAGTATCTTACTTATCTATTCCCCCCCTCTACACTTGTAAGGTGAGACGCTGCGGCCCCTTCCTTCTCTCTCACATGAGCAGCCATGTAAGATGACTCCCTGCTTCTGTCAACACTGCCTATCAGTTACACAGGTGATGCCCCAGCACTATGTGGTGGATCGCACACACACACACCTATAAACCCCTGTTCTACAATGGATATTATGTATAATTGCGACCGTAGGGAGCATTTACTATCAAACCCGGCAGATCCTCACCGTAAGATAGCTCAGTGGTTCTCAACCTGTGGGTCGGGACCCCCAGGGGGGTCCCCAAATTATTTTGGGGGGTCCCCAGATGATTAGCTTAATGTGAAACACTCACTCAACAGTAAACAAACCAAAATAAAGTTTAAGTGTATAGAGGGTATCTGCCAATTTCTAAATTGACAATTTAAGGACTTCTAAAATGAAAAATTAAACATTGGCCAAATTGTAAAATATTAGAGGCAGAAATTGTGAAAATAGCCAATCTACATGCTCACAACGCCTCGCAATGCGAGGCGTTGTGAGCATGTAGATCTGCTATTTTCACAATAGAACCGTGTTATACAAAACTAGACCTTACCCGTTCGAAGATATGTGCTCCAAAATATGTGCAGAGTGTGGGTTGTGGGGAAAATTACTGTAACTGGTGCGTGCGTGAGAATATGTGGGAGCATCATAATGTAAGGAGCAGCTCATGGAGGAGTGTATATTTATGATGGATACAAATAATTTAACAGCTAATTTAGTTGAATAGTATGGGGATGTATGCGCTTGCTCCATAGTTTTTTCATACCCGTTGGAAGATGAGACACATCAAACGCACCTGGTGAAAGCGTGTGTGTGTGAGAGAGAGAGAGAGAGAGAGAGAGAGAGAGAGAGAGAGAGAGAGAGAGAGAGAGAGAGAGAGAGAGAGCATGCACATTCCTAACTGTGAGAGAAAGGGATGTGTGTGTGTGGGGCTACAGATCCCATGGCCTGGAGGAACGGACAATAACCCTGGCAACAGTTCAACAGAAGTGGTGAAGAAAACGCTAATAAACAGCTTTAATTTGGGAGAAATGAAATTCGGGCTCCGTCACCGTTGGTATAATGCTAATGGCCAATACCATGTGAACTTTGGGATCAGTTGCTGAAGCGAGTGAATACTAGATAAACGTAGATAAGCGTGAGCGTTAGAGCGTTAGAGCGTTAGAGCGTGAGTGTGTGAGACTGTGAGTGAGTGAGTTTGCTGGTTTATCTGATAGATGTAATGCCTCAACTCTTGTACTTGTCAGGGTTGGGGGGGTCCCCAGTTAAAATATGATTATTTTGTGGGTCGCGGCCTGAAAAGGTTGAGAACCACTGAGATAGCTGACCTGTTTTGACATCACATTGTTGACTCAATGACCAAGGCAGCATACCGCCTCAATCGCTATAGCTGACCTGTTGTGACTATCACACTTCTGACCCATATTTGGCAATGCCCCTATATGGACGCTCCATATATGGCCACAAGGCCCACAACAGAATTCATTTACAAATGCCTCAATGTCATCTGGTCACCCAGGTGTAGAATTCCTTGACTACCTCCCTTAAAACATGTACCTGTAGCTCGCTGGCATCCTTCAAAACTGCCCTGAAAACTCACCTTTCAGGAGGCCAGAGAAGGAGGTAGTTATCACTTCTCCTATAGACAGGCGAGAAGTGAGCACCCCCCCTTACCTTAGCCTGCAATATTATAACTGCAATATTATTGAATATTTTCTTTGCTTGCTATTTATTATGTCCATGAATTAAATACAGAGGACTTCCAACATAAAGGTCTTATTTGGGATGCTCCTTTTAGGCAGGGTGTTTAACTGTACTTGTACTGTACTAAATTTCTATTGCATTGACTATACTTATACTCTACTGTTCTCCATTTGTGTCTAATAAAATAATCAATCAATCAAAAAATTTATATTTGATACAGTCTGTTTCTGGTGAAAATGTAACTAATTCGGCGACAGTAACATTGGCGTTTTCTCACCATCAGTTGATTCTTCATATCCATATGAGTCAAACCGCTGAGATCATTTGTTTATGTCTGGAACACAGTTCTTATATGACGCAATATGAATTTTGGGACTATTATGGGAATTCAGAATGGGGGGGGGGGGGGGAACCAGGTAGGATGTGTAAATGACGTCAAACTTCGTTACTCTGTTCCAAGCCTATCAATCTGTGTGCAACTCAAACGGCGCTGAGTCAGCAAAGTGGACTTTGCACCACTCTCCGTGGCCCCTCGCTCAGCTAGTGCCTCGCTTGGGGCAGGGTGCCTTGCTACCTCACTTGGGGCAGGGTGCCTTGCTACCTCACTTGGGGCAGGGTGCCTCGCTACCTCACTGGGGGCAGGGTGCCTCGCTACCTCACTTGGGGCGGGGTGCCTCGCTACCTCACTTGGGGCAGGGTGCCTCGCTACCTCACTGGGGGCGGGGTGCATCGCTACCTCACTGGGGGCGGGGTGCCTCGCTACCTCACTTGGGGCAGGGTGCCTCGCTACCTCACTTGGGGCAGGGTGCCTCGCTACCTCACTGGGGGCAGGGTGCCTCGCTACCTCACTGGGGGCGGGGTGCCTCGCTACCTCACTTGGGGCAGGGTGCCTCGCTACCTCACTGGGGGCGGGGTGCCTCGCTACCTCACTTGGGGCAGGGTGCCTCGCTACCTCACTGGGGGCGGGGTGCCTCGCTACCTCACTGGGGGCAGGGTGCCTCGCTACCTCACTTGGGGCGGGGTGCCTCGTTACCTCACTTGGGGCAGGGTGCCTCGCTACCTCACTTGGGGCGGGGTGCCTCGCTACCTCACTTGGGGCAGGGTGCCTCGCTACCTCACTTGGGGCGGGGTGCCTCGTTACCTCGCCTGGGGGCGGGGTGCCTCGCTACCTCGCTTGGGGCGGGGTGCCTCGCTACCTCGCCTGGGGGCAGGGTGCCTCGTTACCTCGCCTGGGGGCGGGGTGCCTCGCTACCTCGCCTGGGGGCGGGGTGCCTCGCCACCTCGCCTGGGGGCGGGGTGCCTCGCTACCTCGCCTGGGGGCGGGGTGCCTCGCTACCTCGCCTGGGGGCGGGGTGCCTCACGAGGCTCAATCTGCCTCTGACAGACATTACGCCTGCCATGTTTCAAATGTTTTATGGGCGCGTCAGCAAATTATTAGTTGGGAGTGAGAACAGCATTTCCACATTCCGGGGTGGGACAGTATACTGTACCTGGAACGTTGAGCACACAGCAGGGGACTCCTGTCATATCAAATAAGCGCAGCGCGGTCAGATTTGGCCTCAACTCGTCAATACAGCATAACTTGACAGTGAGAATGTGCTGTGTTGCGAGCTTGCGGATGTGTTATTTTTGCTACTTTTTGAAAAGTCTTGAAAATAAAATGACAATCTTTTGCAAGTCTTCACCTATGGCCAAAATAGGGATGCCAGATTGAAAGTGGTCTATTTGGTTTCATGAATATTTAACCAATAGAAATGTAAACGTATCAGCCTGTGACTACATTGGATCCTTTGGAACAGAACTTCTAAAGACTTAGATAAAAGTGGGGGTACGTTCAATTTACGTATGTCCTAGTCCAGGTTTCTTCAACGTTTTCAGACCGAGGACCCCTTAGACGAGAGAGATGAAGCAGGGACCCCCACAACAGGTACAATATAGTTTCATTTGACAGCACAATGATCAGCGTATTTTGGATTCATGTCAATTTGTGTTTTCAGATATTTAACAACTTGAACCGTCAATACTTAATAAACTTGACATTTCACTTTGTACTTAGTCTGCTCTTTTTCCCTTCTCTCTTTGCCGGAAATAGCCGATCTACAAGCTCACAATGCCTCGCAGCGCGAGGCGTTGTGAGCTTGCAGTTCTGCTATTTTTGGCTGAAGTTCTCAGATTATGGGTTCAAGTGGTTAATATAAAAAAGGAGAAAAAAAGTTTCTATCGCACAAAGATTTGGGAGGACCCCCTGTAGTAACTCTGAGGACCCCCTAGGGGTCCCGGACCCCCTGTTTGAAGACCCTTGTCCTACTCCTTGTGAGAGCTTCTGGAGTTGAGTACAGACTGTTGCAGGCAGGTGGAGGCATTTGAAAACGGTGGGAGCCAACAAGTCTGTCTGGAGAAGACAACAACTATGAGTGTCTCATAGCTTCAAGCTTACACGCCCCGGCAAATCCTGTCTCCAAGGCATCAGGAGGCAAAGAAAGAAACAGCCCAACACATGTATGTGTGAGTGGCGCTGACAATCTCATAAACTCATTATCTTTTAGATTTCTACCGCTAGCGTGCCAGACAGACACACAGTATTTTGCAACTGATTCCAGTAGAGCAGGTTGCATACAGTATTGTCGCTCTTGGGCATAAATCTTGTATCGCCATGTTTCAACTTTCTATGTTTTTTTTGTTTTTTTGTTTTTTTAATGAATACGAGTTGCATCAGGGCACGTTGTGAGCTATTAGAGCTGCTATTTTTGAGAAAAGTTGAAAGTGGAAGTGTTTAAGCTTGTGGATTTTAAAAATATTGCACCAAAGGGAAGTATTAAGAAACTAAATAATATCTATGTTGGATCCAGGTTCTTTTTCTCCATTTATTGAAAAGTCGTGATTTCTGGACATATAGGGTTTCCACCCGATAGTGACAATATACTGTAAGGCAGTCCAGGTGTGCCACACATTATTTTTGCAATATGCTGTATATTATTCATAACTTTTTTTTTCCATTTCCATTACATTTACAGTCATTACCAAATACAGATGCAAATTCTATACCTGTAAAAAAAACTGAATGATAAGATTGACAACGTGTTTTACAGAGGCTATTTTGCACAGATATGAAGACAGGTGTGCCTTGAGATTTCGCAGGCGCATTGGTGTGCTGTGTGCACAAAATAATAACCTCTGCAGTAAGGAACATAAGGGTTGTATATGCTATGGGTTGCTACTGTATGCTTGTAGATCAACTATTTCCCCCCTAAAATGCTTGCCCCCAGAACAGGGACTTTAACCCATTTAGGCCTAGAATTATTGAATGCTTTAACCAGTGAAAAATAGCAGATATACAAGCTCACAGCGCGGCACCGAGTGCAGCGCTGCAAGCTTGTAGATCTGCTATTTTTGAAAAAGTCGTGAAAATGTGTGCAAATCTTTGAATATATGTATTTTTAAAGCGAACGTTTGTAACTCAAATTTTGCTTCTGGGTGGTCCCTGGAACTAAATATTTTGAGATGGGGGGTCCGTGGCCAAATAAATATAATTTTCGTGGTCCTTCACATGAAAAGGTTTGAGAACCACTGACACAGTAGTCTCACAAGAACAGACTTCTTTGACCATGGCTAGCCAGATTGCTGACATAGAAACATAGGTTTTTCAAAAAACCTTCGAAGGATTCAAAAGACACGATTTTTAAAAAATCGCAGATCTACAAGCTCGCAGCGCGGCACTCGGTGCTGCGCTGTGAGCTTGTACATCTGCTATTTTTCAATAGTTGAAACATAAAATAATAATACACAATAATGTGTAACCGTTCTAAATGGGTTGGGGTTTGTGTGGTCACGGGTCCTACTCACGTAGATGAGTCCTGAGAAGTATCTCTCGCGCAGGTTGTGGAGCACCGAGGCTTCGTTGAGGCACGTGAGGTCGGCCATGTCCTCCACCTTGCTGAAGCGCGGCGGGTTCATCCTCTGAACCTCCTCCCTGGACAGGGTCAGCTTCCTCTGGCTGTCCGTCAACTCCACCTCCACCTCGTCTCCCCGCTCCTCCCGGATACCGGCGGACTGAGAGAGAGAGAGAATGTAAAAAAATACACAAACATTAGGGAGGAGTTCTTTCCAAAAATTTAAATAATTTAAGCCCAGAATTCAGAGGTATGACAGAAAGAGAGAAATTGCCACTCCTTTTGGGAGAACAGAAAGAATGTGCAGTTTTAGCTGCAAAATATGTAAATTCCTGTCACAAGAAAAGGGACAACCAATAGGACACATGTACTGTATATATAATGTTTTACTTTACCGCACCATCTCCTTTGTTTATGTACTGTAATTTCATTGATTTATATTGTTATGTTGTTTGTCATAATTGTATTTGTGCTTTGGCAACATTTGCAAAATGTCATGCCAATAAAGCTTATTGAATTGAACTGAGAGAGAGAGAGAGAGAGAGAGAGAGAGAGAGAGAGAGAGAGAGAGAGAGAGAGAGAGAGAGAGAGAGAGAGAGAGAGAGGGATGGTGGCAGGGAGAATAGAGGGAGAGGGAGGGAAAGACAGAATGAGAGATAGTAGGAGGGAGAGAAGAGGGAGAAAGGGGGAAATTTGAGAGAGAGATACTTCCAAGATGCACACACCACACACACACACACACACACACACACACACACACACACACACACACACACACACACACACACACACACACACACACACACACACACACACACACACACACACACAGAACACACAACACTATCACTTGTATGCTGCTTTAACTGAGACAGATGTTTGTAGCCTCCATCTCACGCAGCCAGAGGAAGAGAGAGAGGGGCAGTGTGAAGCATATGTACGCTGCTTATTTCTCACCTCAATGTTTTCAGGTACATATTTGAATGTACCGTTTGAATTTAAAACAAGTAATGCTCCACTCTGGTGGTCATCATCATGAGTTGGATAACTAACTTAGCAGCCCAATTGTCTCCCTAATTAAAATCAGGTGCAAGTGGGGTTGAAGAACGTGAGGTATCGGAATTTAGCCGGTGAATGAAATCATATCGAGGAAATTACAAATCTTATTTCATGAAATGTTTATTTTGGCATCTTTGATGGATATGTCCTCATTTTGACAACGGGTATGCTCTAAAAGTGTGAAAAACATATTTTTCATTTCACCACGTCTTTAAGGAAAAGGAGTAAATAGTAGAGAAAGAAAGAGAGGATGGTCTGAGACACTGAGAAGTAGAGAAAGGCACTACTAACTCTCAACTTTGTTTACACACATTTCTTTATTCCCTATTATTTGTACATACTTTTCTTTGATTGTTTCATTTCTCATTTGCTTTGGCAATGTAAAGGTATGTTTTCTCCTGCCAATAAAGGCTCTTTGAATTGAATCGACAGACAGACAGACAGAGAGAGAGAGAGAGAGAGAGAATGATTCATCAGATGATGACTCATATAGTATGGTTCACATAAAAGGTCCACTCAGCCATTGTCTAGCCAATGCTAATATGCCATAGCTGAATGGGACTTGGTACAACTGTAGTTCATGAGGGAAGACACAGCCTTGTGACAACAACTCAGCCCTCCAACCCAGCCTGACGCAAACTCTGCCCCTCTTACCAGCCTCCTAGCCCAGTGTTTGTTTCTCAAACCCCCAAATTGATTCATGTTAGCCCGCGGAACCCCCTTTGAAAAGATATGCCAGGGACCCCCATAAGAGACGATGTTTTTAGGCTATAGCAGTGATTTTCAAACATTTTTATTTCAAGGAACACAATTTTATATGGACCCCCATTTGAAGGCATTTTAATATCGGGGACCTCAATCTACACTGTAAGATTATCAACGTTAATCTAACTCTGACAGGGCTCTATTTTGATTGTCTTAAGTACCAGCAATTATGCCTTAACTTGAAGGGCTGTCCATACTGTCTCCAACCACAAAAGGTCCGGTTCAACTACAAAACGGCGTCACTCGAATCTTCTGAAAAGCATTACCCTGAATTAGAGTTCAGAAAGCTGCACGTCGGAAAGTCGGAACTCTCCGACCAAAAGTTCGGTGGCCGGAGACAGTATGAACAGGCCTTTAAGTTTAAGAGGCTTAAGAGCTGGTACTTAACACATATGGTGCCAACCCCGAGTTTCCCGAGTTTGTATTGGTACTAGTGCTGTGCCAACCCCGAGTTTCCCGAGTTTGGGCCGTTTTTGAAAAAAAAAAAAAAAAATCAATTTTTTTTTTTTCAAAATTTTTTTTTGGACCTCCAGAAATGTATTAGGCATGATCGCGATCGCGAAATTGCATGTTTAACCCCCATACCAACCCATTCTTTCAAACATGGCAGCCATGTTTGTTTACATCTGAAGAAAACATAATGGCTGATAAATCATGAATGCCTGCACGGATTTCCAAGCGGATTTTTTTGTTTGAAAGCTGTGCAGCATCTACACACGTGGTGCATCATCTAGGCATGGGCGTGCACTTTTTACACACTTGCACAATTACATGGAAGTCTATGGTAACCATGGCAACGCGGGACATTGGCCGGAAAAAATCATTGCAACATAAGTGTTAAGACAATCAAAATACAGCCCCAGGGCTCTATTTTGATTGGTACCAGCTCTTATTCTCATTGTATCAATATATATATACGATATCTTTATTTATCACCATATCGCCCACCCCTACGCTACATATCGTCCGACCACCTAGTCATCACGTGGATTTCTCATTTCGCCAATGAGCCTCAATGTCCTCTCAGACAATGGGATCTAAATGGGACCGTCTCCTGTCTCTTAGTAACCTCGTGTTACCAGACTTTCCACCTCGGAGGAAAACTTAAGATTGGGTCAGGCTTTTCTCATCACGCAGGCAAGCGCAGCGCGCTATCGTGATGTTGTCTCTGTGACTGTGTAAGCTGAACTCATAAGTAACACTGACACAGTTGAGCATGTGACGTTCACGACTGTACTTTGTGCTGGATACACATTGTGTCCACTACTGTAAATTGCCTAAAAGTGAAGCTAGTGGACAGTGACAGAGTGTAGATAGCTAGTGGACAGGGACAGAGTGTAGATAGCTAGTGGACAGTGACAAAGTGTAGATAGCTAGTGGACAGTGACAGAGTATAGATAGCTAGTGGACAGGGACAGAGTGTAGATAGCTAGTGGACAGTGACAGAGTGTAGATAGCTAGTGGACAGTAACAGAGTATAGATAGCTAGTGGACAGGGACAGAGTGTAGATAGCTAGTGGACAGTGACAGAGTATAGATAGCTAGTGGACAGGGACAGAGTATAGATAGCTAGTGGACAGGGACAGAGTGTAGATAGCTAGTGGACAGTGACAGAGTGTAGATAGCTAGTGGACAGTGACAGAGTGTAGATAGCTAGTGGACAGGGACAGAGTGTAGATAGCCAGTGGACAGTCACAGAGTGTAGATAGCTAGTGGACAGGGACAGAGTGTAGATAGCTAGTGGACAGTCACAGAGTGTAGATAGCTAGTGGACAGTGACAGAGTGTAGATAGCTAGTGGACAGTAACAGAGTGTAGATAGCTAGTGGACAGGGACAGAGTGTAGATAGCTAGTGGACAGTTACAGAGTGTAGATAGCTAGTGGACAGGGACAGAGTGTAGATAGCTAGTGGACAGTGACAGAGTGTAGATAGCTAGTGGACAGGGACAGAGTGTAGATAGCTAGTGGACAGTGACAGAGTGTAGATAGCTAGTGGACAGAGACAGAGTGTAGATAGCTAGTGGACAGTTACAGAGTGTAGATAGCTAGTGGACAGTGACAGAGTGTAGATAGCTAGTGGACAGTGACAGAGTG
>NC_137811.1:65199643-65347143 GCF_963921795.1 Nannobrachium achirus | reverse complement strand
TGTGGTTTCTCATTACACTTTGGCCATGTGGTTCATGAAACATCCAAGCCAGTACTTGTAATATTGTGGAGCTGCAGGGGATCAAAGGAGCACGGTGATGAGGGGTCTTGTGACTTGTGTGTCATTGTGGCCTAAACATATTAGCGCTCATTACCCAGCATCTAAATGTAGGACACCATCAGAGCACAGCCAGGGACAGTGAATAGGAGCAGCACTGTGGGCAGAAAAGCTTGAAGAAATCTACTAACGCAGGGGTCTTCAACGTTTTCAGGCCAAGGACCCCTTAGCTGAGAGAGAGATGAAGCAGGGACCCCATCTATACATATTGTATAAATGTGTGATACAGATTTTCATCGATTTCATAGCTATATTCATACTTATTTGACAGCAATCGTGTTTTTAGTTAACTTGACCTTTCACTCTGTACTTGGTCCGCTCTTTTTTACCTCTGGGCGATCTACAAGCTCTCAACGCCTCGCAGTTTGGCTAAAGTTCTCTTCAGAATAGGGATGTGAGGGTTCAAGTTGTTAATTTAAAAGAATGATCCTATCAGAAAGATTTGGTGGCCCCCCTGTAGTAACTCTGAGGAGCCCCTAGGGCCACCCCCTGTTGAAGACCCCTGTGCTAACGCAAACCTTTCCATGCCAAGGACCCCCAAACAGCCATAGCCCAGTGATTCTCAAACATTTTTTTATTTATTTCAAGGACCCCCTGTTTACAATGCAATAGTGCCAACTAAGGACCCCCCCATTACTCTGAGATGTACAAGTGGAACCAAATGGACCACTTCCATATAGCCTCAGTCTGCGGCCCCATTATTGCAAATTGGCTTGAATAAAAGGAAAAGAAAGAAAATACAAACTCACGACACGTTTCGATGCGACGCATTGTGAGCTTGTAGGTGTAGTTGGAAACGTTGGTTTGAAACAGGCAATAATGACATACCCAAAATAGGGACGACAGGTTGAACGTGGTTAAACCGGCAAATCTTGTGAATAGAATTTATATAATTAAAGATGTGGAATAATAGCCCTACCTTGCTCTACCTGTGTGACACGCCTATAGTAAAAGTTGCACACTTGGAGCTAATCATTCACCTGCCGATAAATAGTCAAACAGGAATGTGAATTGTGAATGATAAGATGGGAGTTCACCATAGAGTTATAATATGTATAGAGAGGGCACCAGATATCCCTGCCCGTCCACTTGTATTGAGTTGCTCACCCAGCAAATGAAGACAAATTTCACCCCTTCTCCCGGTTGTAAAATGTGACGTAGTGGGGCCTAAGTGACGCGTTTTGCGCCATAGAGTTTGTTCATGTACACGCTGGGGCTACAATTCATGAACGCACACTTACGCTATGAACGCGCAATTCAAAGGAGCCAAGATGCGCGTTCATGTTTCTGGCCCCATCTGTAAAAAAGCTGCAGTATCTCAAATGGCCACCATGTCAATTTGGCTTCAGCCCTCCACCTCTGGGGGCTTGGAGTTCACCCATGATGCTCCCCAATTCTTCTTCCAATCAAATCAGCTGATTTCACTGAGGACCAGCTGGTTTCAATCAGGTGTTACTCCTGCTAATACTCAAGTGTCTGGGGTTGGACAGCCCCCATGTACACCATGTCAACTATTTACTACTGCTCTTATTGCAGAGCAACTTACAGAAAGTGTTAAAGCACGAGCTTGTATATCTGCTATTTTTCAATAGCTAAAGCATTCAATAGTTCTAGGCCTAAATGGGTTAACATACTCTGGCAAACACAGGAGAAGGAGCGTATTGAAGTGGTGCTGACCCCGCTAGAAATATAACCTAAGACAAGAGGAGGCCGCACGGCTCGTAGCCACAATGCAGAATAGATGTGTTAAAAAAAATCGCACCCGTGCGAAGTGAGCGGTGCAAACTAATTCCTGCGCAAATCAGTGTTGATAGGCATGCATGGCAATATTCTTTTTGTTGTGTATGATGTCAGTCTAGAGGTCTGCTCAGACTATATAAGTCTTTATTGTCATTTCTCATCAGTTAGTTGACCAAGCTACGGATTGTAAGAGTGTCATAGTGTAATGATAAGTGACCTTATTTACCTCCAGAGAGGCCTCCAGAGAGGCGAGAAGAGGCCAGAAGATGAATATTTTAGTTTTTCAAAGTCTGTTCATTTGTATTTTAAACTTGTATTAGCTGCCTATCATTTATAACCTGTAAGATTTTCCACAGTCTGTCTAAAAGTGTGGTTATTTTATCGCTTATAAGTGATATTCATCCAATATAATTTTGAAATTCAAGGTTAGCACCGCTCAATAATTTTTTATGACGTATTTTACGCGGCCTAAACGCGTTATGACGTATTTTACGCGGCCTAAACGCGTTATGACGTATTTTACGCGGCCTAAACGCGTTCTAAATCAGGGTGAACCAATCGAGTGCCTCTGTGACTATGACATCATGGACAGATCAACAGAATCGAAGTGTTTCATTGGTCTAGCGAACTCAAGTCATCATCATTTGTGACATCATAGTTTTGGTAAAAAAGCGGTCTATAGGAGCGGTTAGCACCGCTCAACAAGGACCCTGAGGAAGACTATACTGTCGAAACTTTGGTTTCTGTATATTAACAAGCTCTACCATATACAGATTGGCCAACTATATATTATTCACTAATACCAGTAAGACTCCCTAATCGGGAGATACACAAACTTTAGGCAATCGCAGCCAATCAGGAGGGAATATGGGAAATGGGACAAATCTATGTTGAGGATATGACTTTAGAGATACTGTGTACCGCTTTGCGTGATTTTAGGGCAAAATCTGTAGGAGCAGTGTCCAAAAACTTCATTCAAAACACAACACCAGCTGACTTCATATAATTATTAGTTCTCATTTTCTAGCTAAAGGTGTGTTAATCAGATTAGTTAATTGATGTAGCTGTTTGGATGGAATGAGAACCCGCTTACTGTTGGTCCTTTTTGCTGCATGATGATTGGATAGTGGCACTGGTCAGACCAGTTAGCCTGGTTACCGCTCCTGGTCCTCAGAGACTGCAAGTACTGCTGGTTTTCTATCATAACAGGTAGTTAATCATATTGTCCTTGTCATTCTAGCCGGTCTAAATAGGGACTAGTCAGACCCAGGAGAGCACATTAATGCAGCTCCTTGTAGCAGCACCATTGAGGGCCAGTGTTGAACTTAAAGGGGTATTTCACTTTCAAAAAAACTTTTGGTAATTTTATCATCTAATCAGGCTTTTATGAACACCCTGAACAGTTTTTAATTAGCTTGATTGAATATTTAGATATTTGATGTAAATGTTACCAGGCCCTCCAGGCCCAGGGCCTCTCCCCACACACACCCATTGTAACTTCAAACTTCATTTTAACCATGATAGATTCATTAAAAACACACATTATTTTTTCTGGTGTCTCATACTACCCTCCTAATATGTGAGCAGGCCGTGTTTTTTCGATAACATTTTTCATTTATTTGTAATAATAATTTTTTTGTATTTCATTTTTTCTATTTTTCCAAATAATTATTAAAAATACATGAAAAAAGTTATTGAAAAAACACGGCCTGCTCACGTATTAGGAAGGTAAAATGAGTCTCCAGAAAACATAATGTGTGTTTTTAATGAATTTATCATGGTTAAAATGAAGTTTGAAGTTACAATGGGTTTGTATGTGGAGAGAGGCCCTACCACTGCTCCCTGTTGAAAGTGGAATATCCCTTTAAAGCAGGGCCGGATCTAGCCTTTAGTAGTAGGTGGGGCAGCAAGAAATGATAGGGGGGCACCTCCAGCCCACGCCGTTAGGCGTGGGCGGAAAAAAATGGGGGGATCAAACCCCCTAAAACACCCGAAATGCATAAAAAACAAAGCATTTTGGCACACTTATACCTATAACACGCATTACAGGTCTTACACCTATCTCTCTCTGTCTCTATATATTCTAGTAGAGATGGGGACTGATTGCAAAATTCTTGGCCGGTACCGATCCACCGGTTTTATGAAGGTCTGACCTGCCAAAACTGATTTTCCGATACCGATTTCTTTAGCTATGAACTAGAAAATAGGGTTGCTCCAATACCCTTTTTTCAGGCCAAGTAGGCCTACAAGACATACTTCAATTTGAGTACCAATAAGCTAGAAGAACACTAATGCCAAATCAATCACAAAAGTACAATATCCAAAATCACAGACAATATCCAGTCTAATATGATATGGATATAATATTGATGCCAGCTGATCATTCACTGTAAGGCCTAAATGGTAAATGGTGCATTTATATAGCGCTTTTAATCCAAATCGCTTTACTTGTGCATTACATTCACCCATTCACACACACATTCATGACACCGGTGGCGGAGGAAGCCATGCAAGGCACCAACCTACTCACCGGAGGCAATTAGGGGTTCAGAGTCTTGCCCAAGGACCCTTCGACATTAACTCAGGGGGAGCCCGGATTCGAACTGGGAACCCTTCGGGATTTATACCCTTCATGCTCTAATACCAGTTTCTCTACCCCTGAGCTATGCCACCTAAAGTTAAAAATACATACTATTGTATATATTGTATAATTGCTGTGCCATTGCTTCTGTCTGTGTCACTGTTAGAGCTGCATGATTATGGCAAAACCTTTATTTTAAAATTATTGGTATACATATTGAGATCATTTATTTCAAATATTATTAATAATATTATTATTGAATAAATATTTTTTAACAAGCAAAACGATTGTCTTAAAAGCTAAAATAAGGTTGCATTCATTGTCTTCAAGGTGAGAAATTTACCTTGTGTCACAGTAGTCTGACTCTAGTCTATTCCTTCCTTTCAAATATTTAAGGGCAAAATATTACCTCATGACCCTGGCTGTTCCTGTTGTTTTGGGTTGTAAAACCTCTGTAAGGGACTTAAAATGTTACATAATACATTTCTGTTGCTTAATGTACTTTGTGAAACTATCGGAGGATACTATAACGACCTTTAACAGGCTTCACCTGGACATGCATTGATTAATCCAGCGTGTGGACAGACACACATGACAGTGACACCACGCAAAGTGAACTGACTTTTTTTTTTCCAACAACAGAGAAACGGGAGGTGGTTTTCCTTTGAAACTGGCTAAAATAAAGGGACATTTATAGGATGGCTTTTTCTGTCGCTTGCAACAGCTTTTGCAATGCTGTTGCTTTCTGTTAAATGAAAGTGAAAGTAAACTCATTCTGCATGGACCGTCTGGACTGGAGGCAGGAAAGCCTTGCAATGCTTTTTTTTTTTCCTTCTTCTTTGAGACTACATTGACACAGGATTATGGAATATATCCTTACATTGCAAAGGTAATCATCAGCATCATCTGTATTCTGTTGTACTGTAGGCTGCCACTAAGTAGACTGGCTGCTATTTGCTAATGTTTAAATTAGTCCAGAGCATGTCAGTGACCGTCCGGTCACCGATGCGGCCGGTTTGATATCATACCGGCCGATTTTTGATTTTTGCATGCCATCATGTTTGGTGGGGCAGACAGGGCATTTAGGGGGGCATTGCCCCCCCTTGCCTATGCCTAGATCCGGCCCCGCTTTAAAGGCACACTTTAAGCCCCAGTTTTGGTCTGGGAAAACGAAGACACCCTCTTTAGAAGATTAGGCTTAAAACGCTCCTATTTGATAAAGCTTATAGTTGGGGTTGGTTCAGGCTTTCCTGGGACTGGCCCTCAGTTATGCTGCCAGGAGACTTCCCATGGCTCACTGAGATCCTCGCTCCTCCTGTATGCATTCACATCCCATCAATGCATGTTAACACCTTGACTTCTACACCTGAGTTTTTGTGCTTAACGGCCGGGCTACACCAAGCCGTTTTGCGCGCGTCAGTGCATATGCGTGCGTATGCGGGGCGTGTGCGCGTATGCGCGTTTTGGATAGATCCAATGTATCTCAATTCAGCCGGCTACACCAGGCACACGGATAGCTCGAACCACGGATACGCATGCTGTAAAAATAGGATCGGCTCTATTTTTTACATACGCGTATGCGTTTTGTACACAGACTCTCTGGTCTCCCGCACATATACCCCCTCCTTGGTGTAGCCAGGGGCTTTTCGCACATGCACAGACAGCGCACGTATACGCGCGCGTTTTCTGGTGTAGTCCGGCCGTAAGTCTTGCAGGAAGGAAGGCATCGTCGAGCATATGGATAATGGCTGCTGTGGACTGTTAATGAAGCTTTCAGCGCGAATTCAATAAAAAAAGATCTACGCCGCATTTGTCACTCTCAGCTCAAAGTGTGTGCCCTTCTAGCCAATCTACAGTTAGCCAATCAGGCGATTGGATTCCGCCTTTAAATATCACCACTGCCTCTGAACCTTGTCATTCTCTTTTCAGCATGCAACAAGCATCCCACCTCCATCCCGACTCCACCTTGTATCAATCGTTTAGAGTGAAGGAGGTTCATCTGCACAGCCACCACCAGCGTCTAGACCAGGGGTTCCCAAACTTTTTCGTCTCAGGGCACCCCATAAATATTTGTTTTAATCCGAGGCACCCCTACATTATAATTTCTAGGTGCTGGGATTCTATAATCCCAGCACCTTATAGCATATTGTCGTTGTCGGGTGGAAACCTTGTATGTCCAAAACTGTTCGTTTTGTATTTATCATCTATAAAATGTACTAAACTAGTGAAAACAGCAGATCGGCTGTTTTCACTAGTTTTGTGCGACAGTCTTGAATGATGAAGAAGGGTTTTGCTTTAACAAAAGACGTACACATTTTGAGGTTTCTGACCGACAGTGACGATATTTTAGCGAATATGTTGTGAGGAAAACGTTGAGATAATAGCCATTTTGGTTAGAACTCACAGAAAATAACTTTGTACTTCAAATTGAAAATGATACTAAATATTTTATCAAGAGTCCAAATAAATTCCAAATATTTTCAGATTATCTCGCGGCACCCCAGGGTGCCCTGTCACCCACGTTGAAAACCCCTGGTCTAGATTCCATTGGGGGGTTTCCCTGTTAAAAGCTAATTTCATACATTTATTGTATATAAGATTTCTAAATGCTTTAATATGGAGTCTAATTGCCAAATCTGTTTTGCTAACATGTGGCATGTGCTTTTATAATTAAACATTTGCTTGCTGCAATCGGTGTGATCTCTTCTTTATTGTATTACAGTTGTCGTTGCTGTGCATCTCTGTGTGCATCCCCTCCCTCTCAAGCCAACACGGCCAAGGCAGATGGTCATCCACCCATAGAGAACCGGGTTCGGCTCAAGGCTTCCTCCCGCTAAAGAGGAGTTTCTACTTGCCACTGTCTGTCGCAAAGCACTTTTTCATGGGGGAATTGTTGGCTCTGACCTGAGTGTCACAAGACAACATGTTGTGATTTGGCACAATATAAATACAAAAAAATCACACCTAGTGTGAAGTGAGCGGGTAATTTCATTAAGCGCCCCGCTGGCCAATCACAGCGCGTCCTGCGAAGCTTGTACAACAAACTTTGAGCCGTTTGTGCCAAGATGTAGGCCACACTTCAGAGCCCGGACATTTTTTAGGGACCGGAGATCTTTGGGGGACCGGATAAAGACTTAGCTCCTTCCAGGAGCACCGCTCAAAAGGTGACATCACTATAACATCACTTCTAGCTTTGTTCAACCACCTGTGTTGCAGACGAAACTCACCTCAAAGCCATGCTTCTCCGACGGGACCCACACAAGCCTCTTGGCGGCCCAGTCCGCCTGACTGGACGCCGAGAACACAAGGCCGGAGGAGTTGTTGACCGCCGAGGGGGAACTCGGCGTCCCGGTGGACAGGAAGCGGGTGACATCGTTGACACCGCCCCCTGTTGACCTGGACATGGTACTGCTGGCACTGTGTTGAAACAGAGAGAGAAGCGGAAAGCGAACAGTGAGGCAGGGATATTACAGCAGCTACAGTAGTTCCAGAGTCTGTACAGTGTGGGTGGGTGGGCGGCAAACCGCAGTGCTGGGAATAGCTGTCAGACAGTCACAGTGACACTGATGTGATCCCAACTTGACACGCACACAAACACGCGCACACACACATGCGTCATGCACAGACGTCATGCACAGACATAAGACATTAACATCATATCCAGAGTGTGGAGTGTCCGTGGAGTGGCACGCACGCACGCACGCACGCACGCACGCACGCACGCACGCACGCACGCACTCACACACACACACACACACACACACACACACACACACACACACACACACAGAGGAAAGGAGAGCAGTTAAGAGGCATGGAGGGCCTACATCCAGCAGACATTGCGCCAGCGATGGCCTAATTGAGAGACAGGGCAAGTCGAGGAAACGACTGGGTTGGAAGAAAACAGAGAGATGGAAGCAGGGAGAGAGATACATACATCAACCATCTCAAGAAACTGACATGACAGTCAGGGGTTGGGGGGAGAGAGAGAGAGAGAGAGAGAGAGAGAGAGAGAGAGAGGGGAATAGAAGAATGGTAGTGAAGGGTGTGGGGGACAGCAGTGACTGAACTTGGATGAGAAGACATCATCTTTGTCTTGTCCTCCACTGATCCTCTTTCTTGCAGTTACAACTTCAGTTCATACCAATTTCCTCTTGTAAGCCTTTCTCTCTCTCTCTCTCTCTCTCTCTCTCTCTCTCTCTCTCTCTCTCTCTCTCTCTTTCAGACAACATTATCCACGCAGAGGTGGCCAAGCGTGTATGCTAATTTCTCGGAGTAAATTCACCCTGTTTCACTTTTATGCTTAATTTGTTTTCAGCACACGGCAGAGTATAAATCACGCTTTGTGCATCTCCACACCTTAAATAAATAATAAATAAATGGTGCATTTATATAGCACCTTTTATCCAAGGCGCTTCATAGAGATTGCGCATCACATTTACCCAATCACACACACACACACACACACACACCCACTCACAACGCCTCGCGCTGCGAGGCGTTGTGAGCTTGTAGATCAGAAGTTTCTATCACATAAAGATTTGGAGGACCCCCTGTAGTAACTCTGAGGACCCCCTAGGGGTCCCGGACCCCCTGTTGAAGACCCTTGATTCATAGCATACTATACGGTAGATTTGTCTGATCCTTTTAGCATAACAATCACTACTTGTACTATTAACAATCTTGCTTTTAAAGTATTCAATCAATAAATCAATATACAGAACGTCTCTGAGGGGCCCTGTTAACCCAGGGGGGTTAACAGAAGAAGAATCTAACAAAGAGAAAACGCTGAGTCGCCTTACGGAGCAGTGGTGTCCTCTTGAGAGTTGAGGTGACAGCGTGTGCACTACAGTGGAAGTGAATGTCATTAGTTACTACTACTACTACTACTACTAAGACTGTACCACTGCTGCTGTGTTCTGAGACCCACTTCCTCTAGTCAGAACTGGTGTTTTACTACAGAAACTTGATCACTACATTGACTCTGACAGCACTCCAAGGCTATACCGCCACATACTGTAGACACGAGGGGGGGGGGGGGGGGGGGGGGAGCCATTGAACGTGTAATACTATGGCTAATGTGATATTAACCTGATTTTTCTTTCGCTAACCTCGCAATTTTTGTTATAATTACTTATTGATTATTTACTGCAGCGTTTCAATTTGCAACACGGTGCCAGTGTCCTACGCAGGCCTGGAATTTCGTCATTTTAGGGGCAACCACTTGGCCTTAATTGGTGTTGTCAACTTTTTGAGGGCACAAAGGCCAAATGCCAGGGCAGGAAGGCCATCAAATAAAACAAGATTTTAGAATAATTAATACAATAATTAATTTAATTTAAGGGTTAAGGATGATTTTAAATGTACTATGTATACTATCTGCTGTGAAATAAATGAATTGGTATTTACAAACTGATCCATGCTCAGCCCTGCACAAATAAAAGTTACTGGATTGGTTTAAAAATGGCGACTCAACAAAAGACACTGGTGTCTACATGACAAGAAAGAGACACTGGTGTCTACATTGACAAGACAGAGACAGAGGAGAGTAGTACAGTCAGCTGCTGGGGGCACTGTGGCCTCAGGTCATGTCATTTTTTGGAGGGGCAGATGGCCAAACTGAAGGGCAACGACGGCCATGGCCTTCATGGACTCCTTGAAATTCTTGAAGTCCTATGCTTATTTAGTTAAAAACATATCATTACACACCTCATGAAGCTGTGAATTCATGGAGATTTATTTTTCTTTTCTCACATTCCTATGCTAGGAAACTTAATGAAGACTCTCCTGGCTTAGGAATGCCATAAAAATAAAATCTCCATGAATTTAAGGCTTCGCCGGGTGTGTAATTGATAGAATATACCGGTAAGTCATTTTTGGGGTGAACTACTCCTTTAAACAGGGGTCTTCAAAGTTTTCAGGCCAAGGACCCTTAGCTCTGAGAGAGATGAAGCAGGGACCCCCACTACATATCGTATAAAATTGTGTCGCAGATTAAAAATGTACCTGGATTATTTCTTATACAGTATAGACTTGACAGCACTATCTATCATCTATATGTAGGTTGGATTAATGTGTATATTGTCATATATTTAACCACTTGAACTGTCAATACCTACTAGTCTGTTCTTCTTTACCCTCTACACCAAACCTCTGTGCCAAAACATAGCAGATCTACAAGCTCACAACCTCTGTGAGCTTGTAGATCTGCTATTTTTTGGCTAATGTTCCACTAAGAATAGGGATGCTAGGGTTCAAGTGATCAAACATGATAACAACAAAGATTTGGCGGAACCCCTGTAGTAACTCTGAGGACCCCCTAGGGGTCCCGGACCCCCTGTTGAAGACCCTTGCTTTAAAGCCTAAACATTTTTTTTAACTAATATTGTTAACAGTGCTGAACATGTGAGACAAGTTTACTCATTTTTGTTAACTTTTGTATTGTTTTAGATGCTGTAAGCACTGCTGCATTTAGTGCATTATAGCAGGTATGAAAGAGTTCAGAGTAAATTATTTATCATCAGTATAATGAGCTCTGCACTGACAATAACAATAGAAATGTTAGACAGAGCAATAGAAATATAATTCCATTGGGAGGAATGATGGCTTGTCTCTCCAGGATGGCCCACTGTTCAGTACAGTGGGGGGGGGGCACTGGTGTTCACAGTACACACACAATTAACTCTGGTATAGCTCATTAGATAATGACCCACTAAACCGTTAGCGTTAGCACACACTACATTATCATTCACACATCAGTGAAATCTGCCCTTTACCGTGGCTTAAAGAAGTGTGCGCATAATAGCCTACATGCTAAGTTGTAGCCTCTACAGTATGTGCAATACACACCACTGAGCTGACCAGAGACAGCAAAGTTCTTTGACCATTTTGATTAGTTTTAAAAAATATATATACCGTATCATAAAATTGGTATACATTTTACTCAGTTGGAGACACATCCCATTTTGAGTCCCTGAAAGGCTGTGTTAATTAACCCAGAGTGGTGGAACTCTACAGCTGAACCAGGGGGGAAATTACATTGTGTGCCGACACCTCAGAAATACTGACTGGTTTAGTTTTATATTCATTCATCCAGGGAAAAGCTGAGCAAGGACGGTCTTACAGCACTGCCATGCTGCACAGACACACAGGAACACCAATTCACACCTGGGAACTGACCAGTACAACCACAGTCTTCTACTGTTGGTCACTGGGAGCTGACCAGTACAACCACAGTCTTCTACTGTTGGTCACTGGGAGCTGACCAGTACAACCACAGTCTTCTACTGTTGGTCACTGGGAGCTGACCAGTACAACCACAGTCTTCTACTGTTGGTCACTGGGAGCTGACCAGTACAACCACAGTCTTCTACTGTTGGTCACTGGGAACTGACCAGTACAACCACAGTCTTCTACTGTTGGTCACTGGGAGCTGACCAGTACAACCAGTCTTCTACTGTTGGTCACTGGGAACTGACCAGTACAACCACAGTCTTCTACGGTTGACCACTGGGAACTGACCAGTACAACCACAGTCTTCTACGGTTGACCACTGGGAACTGACCAGTACAACCACAGTCTTCTACTGTTGGTCACTGGGAGCTGACCAGTACAACCACAGTCTTCTACTGTTGGTCACTGGGAGCTGACCAGTACAACCACAGTCTTCTGTTGACCACCGGGAGCTGACCAGTACAACCACCTTGATCACTGAGAGCTGACCAGTACAACTGGGAGCTGACCAGTACAACCAGTCTTCTACTGTTGGTCACTGGGAGCTTCCAGTATAATCCCAGTTATCTACTATTGGCCAAAGGGGCAGCTCTGCACTGCAGTGGCAACTAGGCATAAGTGCCTTGCTCTAGGGCAGTGATTCTAAAACCCTTTAGATTAAAGGACTCCCAGTTTCACAAGCATTAGCCAAAGGACAACATTTTATACACATATACATTTTTCATCTCTGGGACCCAAATCCTCAGTGTTAATTCATTTTAGAAAGCTCTCAAACGTTTTCATGTCAAGGACCCCCAAATTCATATGTATTTGGACCATGGAGATTCACCTAAAAATATTTTCAGAGTCCAGGACCCCCATACAAGATTTGTGTGGTTAAAAAAGGTTTCAAGTATATTCCACATTTTTGGGAAATATCAGATCTACAAGCTCAGAACACCTTGCAAGCTTGTAGATCAGCTATTTTTACTTAGCCAGTGTATAGGCTTATATTTATATAGGCATATATAGGGTTATTTTGATGCTATATTAACTCATTTTGCCAGGGACCCCTTCAAGGACCACTGAGAACCACTGAACAAGATAAGGAATGAACCTGTAAATAATTATTAGTGTCGTTGCTATAGTCAACACACTATTGTTCTCGGTCCGAGGATTCTTTGCCAGCAAAGTGAACCTGCTTTTTGTAAACTTTTGCACAAACGTAAAAGTGAAGCTTTTGGTCATGCTTCACACACTGTTGTCACTCACTGTTGTCATGCTTCACATGACACCACAATACATAATACAAATGGTAAGACAGGGATTGCACCTTTCTGATGGCGGTTAGCCTTTAGCACGGGTAGTGAGGGGACATGAGGTGAGGTCTACTACTTAAGAAAAGATAAGATAACCCTTTATGGATGCCCTAAATTCCTGTGAGGAATTCCAGGTGTCATAGCAGCAACAGCAGTAAGAATGAAACACAGAAACAAAGTAAAAAAGACTTGAGTTGGAACGATTTCTGAAACTATATCCTTAAAGTTATAGTGCTTGGAGTGGACAGCTCTTTAGTTTCTGACACAAGACATGCACTATTAGGTCTCTGAATGAATGAATGAATGAATGAATGAACTGTATGCATACAGGTACACTGTACAGTCTATGTACAGTATGGTGAACTGCAGGGTTTGAGTCATACCCAAACACATTAATACTGACTAGCCTGCTGTCAGTAAACAATTAGCTGCCTCCATACCTCCACACATAATATGTCATCTACCCTGGGTCTCTGTTTGTCTTTTATTTTCTGTGTGTGTGTGTGCGTGCATGTGTGCGTGTGTGTGTGTGTGTGTGTGTGTGTGTGTGTGTGTGTGTGTGTGTGTGTGTGTGTGTGTGTGTGTGTGTGTGTGTGTGTGTGTGTGTGTGTGTGTGTGTGTGTGTGCATGCGTGCGTGTGTGCATGCGTGCATGTTAGTGTGCGAATTAAAGAATCTTTGTCTCTCTATCTGAGTCTTTGTCTATCTAATATCTGGTTTATTAATCTATCTATCCAACTGGTTTATTTGTCTATCTAACTGGGAGTTTAACACACAGTCAAAAATTAAGGATGAGACATTTCCTATGCGAGTCCAATTTCACTCCAAAGCATAAAAGGAGCATTACAGCAAACAAAAAGCTTCCCCTCGTCAGTCAGTCAGTCTGTCTGTCTTTCAGTCAGTCAGACTGGCTGTCTGTCTGTTTGTCTGTCTGTCTGTCTGTCCAATACCTGCTGTTATCGTACCGGTTGCTACTACAACGTGAGTGAGGGCGTGGAGAGCAGAGCCACCACCCACATAGTCATAATGGAAAAAATGTGAGAACATATGATATAGATAGATAGATAGATACCTTTATTATCCCAAGGGGGAAATTTAGTAAATATGGTACAGTACTATAAACTTTACCTGATAGATATTGGCTATATGACATAGCCAGTACTGTGTCAAATACAGTAGGAGCATGCTAAACCCTATTTCATATAAATAAGTCAGATTTGGTGTCAAATAAAACATTGTCTAAACATGTCTAGTCTAGATGTGGGGATTGAAATGAGAATTGATTCACTGAATATTTTTGTAGACAGAAATGCAAGCAGCACGATTAGAGTCAAACGCTCTATCTAAAAGGATAACACAAAATAAAACAGAATCATCCATTGAGGTCTTATTAGAGCAGTGGTTGGGGGTTCCAAATTGTTTTGGGGGGTCCCCAGATGATTGACTTAATGTGCAACATTGCTTTCTCACTCAACAGTAAACAAACCAACATAAAGTTTATAGGTGTATAGCACATTTCTAAAGTGACAATTTAAGAACTTTATAATACCTCTAAAATGACAAATTAAACATGGGCCAAATTGTCAAATATTAGAGGCAGAAATTGTGAAAATAGCCGATCTACATGCTCACAACTCCTCATGAGCATGTAGATCTGCTGGGGGGCGCGGTTGAGAACCACTGTATTAGAGCACACATGGGCAACATACGCCCCGGGGACCGGACCCGGCCCTTTGACCATCTCAATCCGGTCCACCAAGATGCATTCCTCATAACATGTACTCAAATGTTTTATGTTTATAATGATAACAGTGAAACATTCAACCTTGAGTCCATGTTTATAACATAAAGCAATGTGTTTTATCAGTGACCTATGGAGTGGTGCATATCCGATTAGATAAGTTACTGTATAAATGTATAGGCTCATTTAATAGTTGATATACGGCATTGAAGTGGATTGTTTTATGCAAGTAATATTTTTATTGTATAAGGACAGTGTACACCAGAGTGCTGTAAAGTAGTCTGGCATCATGGCATGTCTATGATGTCTTTAACATAATTCAGTGTGTTTCAAGTTTCAATTCAAGTGTACAATGCGTGGACCTTCACTCACTTTATCGAAGGCAGTACGGCCCTTTGTTAATAAATCTTGCCCACCCCTGTATTAGAGTAGCCTCGTACCCGCCCCTCTTCCAGAAACCATTTCATTTGGAATCCTCCTGGAGAACGGAAGTTGGTCGTTTACTAGGCTAGTATTAGAGTGTATCACAGAAGACAATGTCCTTAAAGGAGTAGTTCACCCCCAACATGACTTGTTTTCTATTGATTACTCACGCCATGGAGACTTGAGTTCAATAATATTTTGGGGTTTTTGTCACATTCCTAAGACAAAAAAAGTAAAAATAATAAATGTACTCCCATTGATTCCGGATGGGGACCCAAATGCATCCGGAATCAATGCGGGTAAATTTACTGTAATCAAATTATTGTCTGTGGTTGTACTGGTCAGCTCTCAGTTGTACTGGTCAGCTCCCAGTGACCAGCAACAGTAGAAGACTCTGGTTGTACTCGGCAGCTCTCAGTGGTCAATAAAATGACTGGGGTTGTACTGGTCAGTTCCCAGTGACCAACATTTTAAGACTGTGGTTCTCCATGGTGGGAGTAATCAATAGAAAACAAGTCATTTTGGGGGTGAACTACTCCTTTAAGTAACAGTCGCTAGTTGTCGTCACAGCTCATAGCTTCTGGAGACCTATATATATTCCTCATTTTCTCTATTGTCCCAGGAATTTAGCAGGGCATCCCAGGTCGTCCCAGACATCTAGAATAAAAGCTGTCAGTAGTTTACATGCCTGTGACTGGAGCTGACAAACATATTGAATAATCTATGACATTTTCCCTTGGCAGGTCTATCTATATATAAAACAAGCAGGGTTGTATCCCCTGCAAAAAACATATAGGCCTCGACATGATGACTGTATAAACAACGTCTTTAAGCCCTACTTCGTTGTACGACAAAATAGTGAAAATAGACAATCTGACTTCTATAGATCTTTTGATATTCTGTCATTAAAAATAAAATAGTGGTGATACTATATATACTGTACAGATCACACATATTATATAGATCAGGGGTCTTCAACATTTTCTGGCCAAGGACCCCTTAGTTGATAGAGAGATGAAGCAGGGACCCCCACAACCTTTTCATAGATTCCATATAGTTTCATTGTTTGACAGCACAATCATCAGTGTATTTTGGATTCATGTCAATTTGTGTTTTCAGATTATTTAACCACTTGAGCCGTCATTACATAATAAACTTGACCTTTTACTCTCTACTTAGTCTGCTCTTTTTCCCCTCTAAACCAAACCTCTTTTCCGAACATAGCCGATCTACAAGCTCACAACGCCTCATTGTGAGCTTGTATATCTGCTATTTTTGGCTATAGTTCTCTAGAATATGGACACTAGGTTTCAAGTTGTCTATATAAAAATGATTTGAAGATTTGGAGTACCCCCTGTATTAACTCTGAGGACCCCCTGTTGAAGCCCCCTGATATAGATCTTTGGGTTTGGTGCATTACAGGCTGACTTGACCACCAGTCCAGCCCCCTCCAGCAGTAGCAGAGTGGAGGTGCCAACACCGGCTTTTTTTACACAGCTATCTTCCATAGCAACACGACTCCCAAAGACAATACCCCCAGAGTCTGTCTGTCTAAACCGAGGTCATTCACTGCTGGGGGTCGTGTGACTCGTGTTGTGTTGTGTAGTATGTTTTGTCTGTGTGTGTGTGTGTGTGTGTGTGTGTGTGTGTGTGTGTGTGTGTGTGTGTGTGTGTGTGTGTGTGTGTGTGTGTGTGTGCATGTGTGTGCGTGCGTGCGTGCGTGCGTGCATGTTAGGGGTGGGGGGGTTAGCTCTAGCAGCCTTCTCTTTTCAACCTGTCATTTTTTAAGGGAAATTGCAGCCAGCCAGACAGACAGACAGACAGACAGACAGACAGACAGGCAGACAGACAGACAGGCAGACAGACAGACAGACAGACAGACAGGCAGACAGCACGACAGTCACTGTGGTGACAGGCAGGCATTCATTATGGTGATGTTATTGGGAAAGGAACTGCTGCATTAAAACCGTATCAGAGGCGTGGGCTGAGGTCAGTAATTATTACAGTGCGGTATATAGTCTGCTGTTAGTGTGGTGGTGAATGTGTTTGAAGCGTCGTGGTCCCTAATAACAAATGCCTGCTGCATTATTGGGCCACAGACAGGCCTAATAATTTAGCAGCACAAAATCCTGTCAAATGCAACCACACCTCAAAAAAATCAAGCAGTAAATGGTCACATTAACAGAAGAACACCGGCCTAATGCTGGAGGATAGCACGCAACTCAGCCTATAAAAAAGACGAATGGAAAGCCAAACCAGGGTAATAACTATGTTATTATTATGTTGTTACTAACATTATATGATTATTATCACCCTATTACATAACAGGTTACAATTTACATTCCAATTAGTACAACGGGGGAGAGAATCCCTAAATTGTGGCTATTAGCCAGACAATGTCAGTCTGCAGCAGTGCTCCAAAGCCTCTATTCCAGGGAACATGGTAGCTCAGAGAGGCAGAGCCCGTACCGTTACGCATTGCCCCCACGTACCCCGGCCTGCCCCCCTTGGGTCATTTTTAGGCGTTATGCCACCCGTATTTAGACCCAATCCAGCGAGGGTTATAGCCGGCCGGCGGCCGCACTTGGAAATATGATACGACCCAGTATCGGGGATATTACACAGTAGGCTACACACACAAACAGTCACACACACACATACACATACACACTGGACTGGATTAAAGTATGACTAGGGTTTTAAATCTCTCACCTTCACAAGCTTCTCCTCCGAAATGTGCTGTTGTGTATAATGGCTCTGGTGCGAGGAGGAGGAGGAGGAGGAGAACGGGATGATATATCCTGGGTGTTTTTCCCCCCGGACTGACTGATAGGTAGGTGTGTGTACCGCAAATGCGGCTTTTATCATCGCAGCAGCAGCGCGTCTAGTGTGTGTGGAAGCCGCTGCCTGCCTGCCTGCCTGCCTGCCGCACACACTCACTGTTCACTGGGAATATAAAACAGACAGAGAGAGGCGATGAGAGGGCCGGGCTTCTGCTTCGTTTGTGCCTCGTCGCGCGACGGTGCCGTGCGCCCCAAAAATAGGCGATCTACAAGCCCTCGATACGCCGTGGGCGCGACTCATTGAGGGCTTTTAGGTCTGCTATGTAATGATGTTCAGCGCGCGACACCGTCACACGGACGGAGTATATTTGTCTTTCGGCGCAGCGACCTGGCGTTTGCCAACGGGTCTGAGGCCCTAAGCTAGATGCAAGACAAGAAATTTAGACTGAGTGAACATTTTAACTCATATCTTTGCTTAGTTCTGGCCCTGGGGGTCCCTGGAACAAGATTTTTTGAGATGGGGGTCCGTCACCGTCCGTGGCCAAATACATATCTTTTTGGGGGTCGGGGTCCTTCACATGGCTGATGGCTACATATCATTGTGGGGGTCCTTGACTGACCACTGCACTGGCCGTTTCTACAAATGTTTCTAGTTTCCTGTAAAACACTTAGACTATGTTAACTTGCTACATCAGTGGTTCTCAAACTTTTTCATGTCAAGGACCCTCAAAATTATATGTATTTGTCCGCGGACCCCCATCTCAAAATATGTTGTTCCAGGGACCAGGGCGTGGCAGGGAGGGACCCCCAGAAGGCAGCAAAGATTTGAGTTAAACCCTAAGCTAGATGCAAAATATCTATTCTGCATCTAGCTTAGGGCCTCAGACCCGTTGGCAAAAGCTAGCACGCTTCGGCTCAAGCAAAGCACCCAAATACACTTCCGGCATCTGCGCCAATCCGCTGTGAGAATGTCGCTCTCGGTCACGCCCTGGAGACGGAGAGCTCCAATGAAAAGCTACAACCCCGCGGCCCCGCCCCATGAATGAAACATTAAAAACGCACCGCCGTGTCAGGACCAATGGGTTGAGAGACGGAGCGAAATGCCCCGGTGATAGCCAATCGGAGAAGCCCGTAAGGCGGGGCGTAGATGCTGACTGACATGTCGACCTACCAATCGGAGAGGCGTAGCAGGTGCTCGCTCCGGAGAAGGGGGGATTTTGCGCGCTCTTTGTTGATGTCTGTCGCGGGTAATGATGAGCAGTGTAGACATTTAAACCTTTAAATCCTCCGTTGACTGAAATTTGTCTGGAGTTAATATCCGACTCTAAACCTGGACATCAACCGAGATCATCCAGTTAGCGGCGGCAGCCCCAGATAGATGGCCAGCAATTTCACAACCATCTCATGACTCACTTCCAAGTTTTAAATTAAATAAATGTGTAAAAAACTAATAAAATAACATTTCTTAAAGAATTTTAACATTTAAACAAAAAATATCAGCTCTGCAAGATCACAACACCTCATGATGCAGCATGTTGTGAGCCTGTAGATCTACTTTATAGACAGGCTTTTTCCCCCATAGGGCATAATTGTTAAGGAACCTGGCTGCAGTGGCTGGGCTGAAATCAGGCTAAAATAATATATTCTGTTCTGCACGGCTTAATGAAAAAACCCTAAAGCATTAATCACTGATTCAGCAACAATGAAACAGCCGAGTCAATCTGATAATAAATATTGTGATGGGAGGGAGCAGTGTGAGTGAGGGTGGGGGCTGGTGAGAGCTTATTGGTGAATGAATGCAGCCAGCTGGTGTTTGTTTGACAGAGATAAATTACTTTCAGTGACACCCGAATACATGTGAATTTCTTTTTCATTTTGTCCATCTTGGTTAGCCTATCTAACGGTATTTGTCTGTTCTCAGTAGGACTAATATTAGCCGGATTATTTGCTTTCTCATTATACATTGCTGCAGGTCCGACTCGTCCTTGGGAGTCACCAATACATAAAATTAAAATAATTAAACAAGTTTATAATATATGTATGTGTTTGACACAAACCTGATGACTTAAAAAGTCTAATATTTCCACTGGTCCATATAGTAATATCCCTTTGGTCTAGTCAGTGATCATTAAGATATTGGACTTTCACATGGGAGACCCGGGTTCAAATCCCATCATTTAAATATGTGTGTATATAAGCTTATTGATTGTAATTTTTAAAAGAGAACAAACCAATCCAACATCAACTCATGTGATTTATTGGATGTGCATTGCTTCAATTTCCCTTGTAAGCACTGTGTCACAGAAGCAGCTGTGAAATTACATTGAATTGTGTTACAACAGAGAAGGGTATAGTAGCTACTACAGTAGCATGTAGGCCTAGAAAATAACCAAAGAAAGACAACAACTTCACTTGTAAAAGCTTACAAGTTACAAGTTTCATCATCTTTGTTCCAACATTTCAAAACACCTGAAATAATATAGGACCCTGGTACCCTACACAGCATTATAATGCACCATGTAGGCTATGCAGGATATACATTCAGGGGAACAGTCAAAACAGTTAACTTGCTGTTTTGTTTTGTTGTGGTTGTGCTTTGAAAATTCAAGACCATCACAGTGGTTAAATTGTTGGTGCTCTAAGTTCAAGTTACATTCCTTGGAAGTAAAGTCAGGTGTGTGGTCTATAAATAGAACACAGTGGCCATGGGGGAATCCAAGAGGAGGTCAAAGAGAAGACAAACATATAGAATGTCATATGCTGATCAGAAAAGATAATACCTTATCAATACTGCCCCACACTGGTGAACAGCAGTAACTACATTGTACCACTATAATACTTCCCTCACAGTTGATTAATCGATAAATAGTTTGTTTTCGCCTTAGTCAACTTAGACTTTGTTAGTGGATTAGTCGTTATTTACGATGAATTATGTCTTTCTTAAACATGTCTTGAAAATGCCAGTATAGGCCAATGGCCATTGTGAAATCAAAATTAGAATGTTCAGTTTTTAATCTTAACCTCACCAACCTGAAAAGGATGGTTTCTCCAGGTCTGTATACAGCAAGCACAAGTTTACAGATTTGTCGATCAACCAATGAATCCATTAGTCGACAAATTCCTATGACTAAATAAAACATGTTTTAGTCGAATACATTTTGAGACCCAAAAATGCTACTAAAATATATATTCTTGATATTCTGTAAGAACTTGTGCAAGGACTGGAAATATATATAGTTTCAGTGTCATGGGATCTAATAGCCTACTGTTACTGCTCTTTGGCTTGTAGGAGAGTCCTCTTTTGTCAGTGTTAAAACATTGTGAGGTTAATCTTGTGCAGAATTATTTAGCTGATTAATTTCATCAGTGATATCTCCCAAGATCCATCTTCACTTATGTGCAAAAAAGCTTACCAAAGCACTTGGTGTGGTATGTAAGCTTTGTCCACGGCACCATGTATACACAACTCATAATGAAAATCATTGGCTGACACTTTGTTAAGTTGCAATCATGGGCATTGATATTGAATTTCTGCTTTTCCAAACTTTAATAAACAAAATTCAAATATTCAGCTTGCCTAAGTAACCACAACTTGGTATAGGATCTAAAACAAAATGCTACCAAAATCCAGAGAACTGTACCAACTGTCCTCACTAATGCTCATTTTAATACGGTACAATTAAAATATGAATATGAAGACCGGTTGAAAATGGGGTACGTCGTCCTTTAAGTGCAACTATTCTATGGCCTCTTTATAGCATCAGTGCAACTTAAAAGACCAATCACTCATCATTCACAGTATAACTGTATACAATGTTTTAAACATGAACCACTTGAACTCTACGTATATACTTTGTTGACTGAGGTCCCCAAGGCTTCCAATCACTGCACTGCAAATAGCCGATCTACAAACTCAGGTGTGAACTTGTAGATCGGCTACATTTGCTGAACGTTAATATATTTTTTCAAATAACCGAATGTTCACCCACAATGAATTGCACAGAACAGGGATGCTAGGGTTCAAGTGGTTAAGTGTTGGAAGAAAAACACATGTAGCTATTTGCAAGTTACATTATTCATAATCTAGCCACATGACTTAAAGTTAAAGCTCCAAACAGCCCAGAACAAACTGATTAGGGTCGTGCTTGGTCTTCCTTCTCGGGCCCACCTCACCACGTATCACTACATAATCATGATGAAAAAAAAAAGTTTTAAAGGATATCTTAACCCATTCAGAACGAGTACACAGTATTGTGTATTATTATTTTATGCTTTAACTATTGAAAAATAGCAGATATACAAGCTCACAGCACAGCACTGAGTGCCGCGCTGCAAGCTTGTAGATCTGCTATTTTTGAAAAATCGTGAAAATTTGAATTTTGACCCGATCCTATAAGTGTCTTTTGAATCCTTCTAAGGTTTTTTGGAAAAACCTATGTTTCTATGTCAGCAATCTGGCTAGCCATCGTCAAAGAAAAGGTCCTTTTCACTTAACTGGAGCTCAGTTAGTCTGTTCTTGAGAGACTACTATGTCAGTGGTTCTCAAACCTTTTCATGTGAAGGACCCCTGTAAAAAAATATTCATATCTCAAAATATAATAGTTCCAAGGACCACCCAGAAGCAAAATTTGAGTTACAGACGTTCGCTTTAAAAATACATATATTCAAAGATTTTCACACATTTTCACGACTTCTTCAAAAATAGCAGATCTACAAGCTTGCTTGTATATCTGCTATTTTTCAACAGTTAAAGCATTCAATAATCCTAGGCCTAAATCTAATCATGAACCAGACTGCACTACTGCAGGTGAAGTCATACATTTACAAAAACATTTCCAGTTTGTGTTTGAAGGCACCACCCACTGCACCGTCTTCATTCATCACATCACTTTAGATACCCACACAGACACACCCTGCTTGAGAGTTAAATGTTGGTCGTAGCTTCTAGTTTTCCTGAATTCCTCAGAAAACAAGAATTCTTAGAAATGAGAGTTTGGAGTTTCTTCCAACGTATCGTACAGTTCTCAGTAGTTGACCTGTGAGTGGATGGACCGTCAACCCAGAACAACACTGTTAGGCCAGAATAAAGTTTCCAAGGCCGCCTGCAGGCCCCGTATGCGAAAAGTCCGCAAAAAGACGGTTACTGGAGGTGGATAGCCTGTATAGGTGACCAGTAGCGGCATAGTGGTAAAGACTATATCACACGTACACTTGCTGACCCAGGTTGGAACCCAGCATTGTCTTCCACCTGTCATTTTCCAGAGTTTCCAACATACCTGTCTTAATAAAACGTAAAAAAATAAATTCCCATTCTCCTTTTAAAAAAGGGATTATCTGGGGGGCGCCCGCTGGTCAACTGGTCCAGGCGCATACCACATTGCCACATAGGCATGGATGCCTGGTGGCGTCGCCGGTTCGATTCTCGATCCGGACAACCCTTGCCGCATGTCACTCCCCATCTCTCCCCCCATTTCCTGTCAGTCTACTGTCCTATCAATAAAGGCATAAAAGCCCAAATCTCACAATCTTAAAAAAAAAAAAATATTATCTGTGACCTTCAGTGCATTTTGACATTTCCAACAGGAGCAACACCCTCGATCTTGGATTTCAATGACATACAGTAGCTACTGTAGTTGGCTAACCTCTAAAAGCACAAAGGGTTATTTAACAATACATGCATTTTTGTGGAATTCACAATACAGAATATGCAGAGAGAAATGTTAATTAATAAAGAGATGCCATGTTTGCTCTACAAAGGCAAACAGTAGCTACTACCTTTTGAGGATATTAAAAGATATCATGTAGGTTGACATGTAGGTTTTATACCAGCAACTATTTAGAACCACAAATGATACAACAAGACTGATGAATAACAGTCTGTACCAAAGATGCTTGTTAAACGGGAGATGAAATGTCCCGTCATTTCTGGAGATGTGATTTACTGATCAGACCATAAAAGCTCACATGAGATGAACTCAACAACAAAGTTGCAGAGCGATTTAAGGCCATGGCTACACGGAGCTGGATATTTCATATATCCCGGTTTTGCAGATATCCACATAGAAAAATATCTAGGTCCACACTGAGCTGGATATTTCATATATCCCGGTTTTGCAGATATCCACATAGAAAAATATCTAGGTCCACACGACAAAGATATCTAGGTCTAACAAGCACACACACAGTAAAGTCTTCAGAGATATCCGGGTTCCCTGTCTACACGGATCCAGTGAATCGGATATTTTTCAATCTCTCCACTTATTAATTCGGTTTCAAAAATATCCAGCTTCGCTGCCGAAATATCCAGCTTCGAGTGGCTGCAAGCCCCAACAGCACAAAAAAATGTCTAGCTTCAGAAATATCCAGCTCTGTGTAGCCATGGCCTAAGCCTGATTTATACTTACTTGTATGACAGTGTCTCGTGCCCAAAACAGCTGATCTACAAGCCCACAATCCTTTTCCATGTGCTTCTGATGTGTTTGTAGGTCTACTATTGTCAGTGCAGGACACCGTCATATGGCAGATTACAAATCACGCTTAACTGCTTTGGTTGGAGCATCTAGTAGAGTCTATACATGTGTTGACTCTACTTGCATAACATTGAGCTATTAAAGGAGTGGTTCACCGAAAAGATGACTTATTTTCCATCAATTACACTCCCTATGAAGCCTTGAAGGTGCACTTATTGGGCGATGCCCCAATTGACTTAAAGTTAAAGCTCCAAACAGCCCAGAACAAACTGATTAGGGTCGTGCTTGGTCTTCCTTCTCGGGCCCACCTCCACCACCACGTAATATCACTACATAAGCGTGGGGTGGCTCTCAGTAGCTGACAGAGTACAGCATCTTGCAATGGACCTGGTGTACAAGATACACTACACTCCAAGATACCCATCATGACAAAGTTCTTCCAAAACGTCAAGGATGTCCACAATCACAACACCAGGGGCAGCTCCACTAATCATGTTCAACCCAGATTTAACACTAAAAAAGGCTCGAATTCGTTCTCTAGGTATACCACCAACATGTGGAGCGCCCTACAGCAGGCCTTAAAGGAGTGCAAATCCCTAGCTTCCTTCAAAATTGGTCTGAAAAGTCACCTTCAGATGGCTGCTACTCGACACTTGTAAATAGACTAAGCACCCTTCTGTTTCCTCCCCCTTATTTAATTTTTCCCCCCTTTTTTCTGCTTTTGTAATTGATGTTATCCTAGGCAAAGTACTGTGTTCTCTCCATCTGCTTTTCAATGTTATATGAGATACATAAAGTGGCTCCTGTGTAAATAAGCCGTAAAGCTTCCTAGGATCTCCTTTTAGTTGACCTTGTATCAGTGATTTGTGCTGTCATGAAACTTCATGAGTTTTATGTTTTTGTTGCATTCCTGAGCCAACAAATTATTGGCTCAAGAATGCAACAAAATCTAAAAGATCTCCATGACATTCTATGAAAGGCTTCATGTGGTGTGTAATTGATAAGTCATTTATTGAGTGAACTACTCCTTTAACAGCAGCAATTCTGCTCTTACATCAAATGGGAGGAGGGGAGAATTATGCAAGAATAAAAATGGACAACCGTGTCTACAGTACAAATAGTAGCTACAAATAATAGGAAGAAACAGCTTAAAATGGCTGCTCATTTTCAGCTGTCTCTCAGTGGTGGTTTTGTTGCACATTGGCTGTAACAGGTAGCCTGACACACAGTGGAAGACTAAACAGACCCCCCCAGATCCCAGGACTCAAACTAGCACACACATACATGTTTCCTTACTATCCTTACTTACCCAAATAACTACAGTATGAACACTCACAAGGAACACCAAATTCCATCTCATGGAATCCCTTGAAAAAACCTAAACAGGCATCATAACATAACATTTTTTAACATGAATTTCAACAGATATTTCCACATATGATGTGCTGCAGTTGCATGTTTCAGCCACTGGGGGGAACTGTTGTACATCCGTGGAGGCTAGACGTTAGAGCCTGCATGGTGGCACAGTGGTAGTGGTATTGAATGATGGGCCGGATCCAAGATGCAGCAGTTTGTAATGATTCTGAAAAGATCGCCAATCCCAATAAGCCAACTGGGTTATTTGCTGGCTGGTTATTTGCTGGCTTGTCTCTCCATCAGAGTGACCCCAAACTTTACATTTCACACGACTGCAAAGGGCCCACTCCCTCTCTATTTCTCACTTTATACCTACCTCTTAAAAAGGACAATTCCTGGCTATGTGAAAGACATGCTTACCTCCCATTTCTGGATCAACAAACTTTGTTTGTTTGTGACAACGACTATCTCTTCTCTCTTCATTCCTGCTCTTTTCCATCTTCTAAACAGTGGTGGAAACTGTACTGTACTGTACTGTACTGTACTGTACTGTACTGTACTGTACTCTTATGACCTGTATTAATGTGTTAATATTCTATGCTCTGCTGATTAATTGAATACATAGGACCACAATGGAAACATGTCCCTCTTTTTTTGTGTTATCCTTTTAGTCTCAGTGTTATACCTTACCTCCGTTCTGATTAAATTTTGTGACTAATAAATGTATTCAATCAATCAGTAGCCTACTTATATATAATTTTGAGGTACTTTTAGGCCTACTTGAGTATTTCCATTCCTTGACACGTGTGTACTTAGTACTGTATACGCCACTACATCTCAGGGGCAAATATTGTACTTTTTTACTCCACTACAATTACTTGACACGGCTTTAGCTACTAGTTATTTTATAGATTTAGACTTATGAATAATGATGTATTATTGTAGGTTAATCTAAAGCTACCCAACAGCACATAAAGTAATTAAAATTAGCCGCACCGTCACCAGCTTACTTTGTTGCCAATACTTAGTTAGGTGCTATTACTCTACAACAACAACTACTACTACTACTCTGTTCCTATTTTGAATACAGGACAATTCATTCGATTATACATCGTGGTATTGCTACTTTCACTCACAGAATGTTACAAATCTGAGTACTTCTTCCACCACTGTTTCTAAACACGTCTCCCTACATCTGTCCACTGTCTCTCCCTGTCTGTAAGTGTGTGTACCTTACTTCGCTCTGAAACCCATTGGGGGGCATTATGTCCCCAGGCAGTGGCCCCCCCGTCTCTGTTTCTCCCCCAGGTCAGTTGGTGTGGGGGTGTTCAGAGAGCGAGGGGCGTCGGGTCGGGGGTGAGGGTTGCTGGGGGTTGTTGTCGTCGTCGGGGTTGGGGTCATCGTTGGGGGACGCGAGCTGCAGGGCCACTTCGTTCTCGTAGCAGAACGACGAGGGTGAGCCCGCTATGTACTCGCGCTCGGCCAGCTCCTTGGCGCTGCATGACGGATGGCCGGGGATCTCGTACGTTCGATGGAAGAACGCGTAGTCCACCTATAGAGGAAAGGACGGGATGAGATGCTGGCCATTTACCGTAAATCTGTGGTTCTCAACCGACCTCTAAAATAATCATATTTTAACTGACGAGCGCTAAGAGTCGAGGCATTATATTTTGTATAACATAGTTCTATTGTGATAATAGCAGATCTACATGCTTGTAGATCGACTATTTTCACAATTTCTGCCTCTAATATTTGACAATTTGGCCAATGTTTAATTTGTTTTTAATTTAGAGGAATTAAAAAGTCCTTAAATTGACAATGTGCAGATACCTCTATCTATACACTTATGTTGGTTTGTTTACTGTTGATAATTGTAGTGACAATTTCCCTTAGAGGATCAGTGGATCAGCTTGAGTGCATTCCTGGTTGTAATGCTCATTTAAATCAGTGGTTCTCAACCTGTGGGTCGGGACCCCACATTATTTTGGGGGGTTCCCAGATGATTAACTTAATGTGCAACATTGTTTTGTCACTCAAAACTAGGGACTGATATTGTCCTAATACCTGAGGTGCCCTTTTTTCAATACATTTTTACTTTTTTAAATACAATTAATTAAAAGAGTAATTGAAAAGGTACGGCCCCCTCATGTATTAGAAGGACAATATCAGTCACTAGAACCAAGGATAGGTGTTTGTTTGTTAAAATGAATATCAAATATCTAAATACTGAATCAAGTTAAAACTAAAACCTGTCTGTTGTGTTCACAAAAGCCTGAGTAGATGATACAATGACACCAAAAATGTTTTTAAAGTGAAATATCCCTTTAAAGTAGCTATATGTAGTTTTCTGCTGACATAAGAAGGAAAAGGGCAATTGCTTATTTTAATTTGTAGTTTTTATTTTATAATATTCAGGCGGCTAACAATGCTCCCGAAAGAAATCTAGTCTCTGTGGCGCTTCTAGGAGCCGCAGTCTGCCTCCAAAACGATTATTTTATCTGTAAGAAGCTCTGTCACTAGCAGCTCATTGGTGCATGAACCAGCTGACCCGGGGCTAAAAGGATTGACAGACAGGTCTAACCAATCCGAACAAGAGGCGGTCCTGATTGGACTCTGACAGGACAGGCTATCTGTCTAGCGACCAATGACAGAACTTCTTAGAGATAAAAATAATAGTTTTGGAGGCAGATTGTGGCCCCAGGAAGTGTCACAGAGACAACATTTCTTTAGGATGCATGCTTAGCCGTCTGAATATAATAAAATAAAAAAATACCGTAGCAACTTTAACTACAGACTGCCTGCCACCTCTACCTGGTAGCAGTCTTTCCGCTCAAAGAGCACGGGTTCGAAGCGGCGTCCCCAGAGGATCTCGGGGGCCAGGTAGGAGCTGCGGCATTGGGTGGTCATGGCGGTGGCCTCCACCATGCCCTCCAGGATGACCACCACCTCCAGCTCGCTGTCGCCCTCCAGCGTCTTGCGGTCCATCTCGAAGAAGGGCGACTCGTCGTCGATCTCGTGGACGATGGTGATGGGAGACACCAGGAAGATGCGGTCCGTGCCCGTGTCGAAGCCCACGTTGAGGTCCATGTTGTCCAGAGGCAGGAACTCCCCCTCTGGGGTGACCCTCGGCTGAAAGTCGAAGAGGACGGAGAGATACAGTCAGGGGCGTCAAGTGGGACTGAGTTACCGGGGCCCTATAGGTGGAGGGCCCTAATTATTTCATACTTTAGCTATTGGAAAATAGCAGATCTACAAGCTGGCAGCGCGGCACTCTGAAAAGTCGTGAACATGTGTGCAAATCTTTGGATTTATGTATTTTACAACATTTATGACTAAAAATTTGCTTCTGGGGGGGTCCCTGGAACAAAATATTTTGAGATGGGGGTCCGTGGCCAAATAAATACATATCGTTTTGGGGGTCCTTCACATGAAGGAGTTTGAGCACCACTGACATAGAAACATCTATTCAAAAGACTTCAAAATAGCAGATCTACAAGATCTAGCAGATCTTACAAGCTGGCAGTGCGGCACTCGGTGCCGTGCTGTGAGCTTGTATATCTGCTATTTTTCAATAGTTAAAGCAAAAAATAATGCGTAATAATGCGTTCCCAGTCTAAATCGGTTAAACCCCCTGGCCCTATGAAGAACATTCATGGGGGGCCATTAGGGAATCCTTGCACCCAGGGCCCAGAATTCGGTGCAACACCCCTGGATACAGTATGTAGGGATGGGGACAAGGACAGAGAACGAGAGATTAGACAGTCGGCCCGATAGGAAGACAAAGAGTCAGACAGGAAAGAGGTAGGAAGGAAGAGATGGGTGGGAGGTGGGAGGTGCAGACACATAGAGGAAGGAGGATTAAACATGAGGGAAAGAGAGATGGGGACGGAAGAAAGAGAGACGGGAGAATGTGTCAGTGACATGATGTCAGTTTACTACCTCAAAATAAAGAGAGGTCAGTGTCTACTTTCTGAGCCAACAGAGATGCTATTATACACGACAGGTGCATTCTAGGGCATTAACGACTTGTGATTTTTGCAAGTCGACTCGACTCAGTAAAAAGTTGAGTTGAAGTCGACTTTATCGTTTGATGACGTCATCACCTCACACCAGACGATTAACTTGATGTGCAACATTGTTTTCTCACTCAACTGTAAACAATTTAAGGACTTTTTAATACCTCTAAAATGGCAAATTAAACATTGTCCAAATTGTCAAATATATAGAGGCAGAAATTGTGAAAATAGCCGATCTTGTAGATCTGCTATTTCCACAATAGATCTTTATTTAATTTTTTTACTTCGATTTTCTCTGGTGGCAGTCGACTTGTGTAATGAAGTCGACTGAGTCGACTTGTCGACTTTTTCGTTAATGCCCTAGTGCGTTCAAGTTTTTACAGCAGTTTTGTGATATTTGTCCAAAATTCTCTCCAGAATTTTCTGCTTTTTTTGTCTGTCTCTCCTACAACGTCTCCCTCTTAGTGTCCTACTGTTTGTCTCAGTAATGAAAATTGATAGAAATGGTAGTTGATAAAGACACCCATGTTGAAGAAACAAACAAACTACACCACCTATATCTCACAGCTTGGCAATATGGACCCATCTGATACTTGCCTGCCTGACATTGGAGTTACTTTCTCACAAAACACAGCAACTGTATTATGAATTTGAAGTTTGTCCGCTAAAATTGGCAGACATTGTGTACATCAACATTCAAATGAATTAGCCAAATTCCCCAGGAGATCTCAACCACAAAACGTAACAACCCGCTGTCCCTATTTTGGGCATGTAATTATAAGCAAGTAGCCCATCTAACAAGCTCACAACGCGTCATGATGTCATTTGTTTTGAGCTTGTATATCTATTTTCACTACGGTATTTGTCGTATAATGAAGAATATGGGGCTCAACTGGTTAATATCTGACCACTATATTAGGCCTCCCCTGCTAAATGTGGACACACCAGCAGTTTCCCCATGTGCAGAATTATCATTGACCCAACCTCTTTTATTTTTCAATCTCCCACCTAACCCCAGCAATAGAATATTGTATTTCTGTGAACGAAAATAATCCCTTCTGCCCCAGGTGAACTTTGAACCATGGACAGGTTATTAACAGGGATTGTAGATGCCACTGTGGTCACCTCTCAGGGCTCTAGAGATTGCAAACTGGGGGATGACTCTGACACAAGCGTGTGTTTGTCTGTCTGTGACTATGTTTATACACACACATACACTACCGCGTCCTCCAGACCACCTAGAATCCTAACAGCCTGTCTATCAGGCAGACACATGCATGCACAGGGTGTCACACCAAATTCTGGGCCCTGGGTACAAGGATTCACTGCGGGCCCCCATGAATGTTCTTTATAGGTGGAGGGGGTTTAACCCATTTAGACTGGGAACGCATTATTACGCGTTATTTGGTGCTTTAACTATTGAAAAATAGCAGAATATTTCAAATCCTTGCAAGCTTGAATATGTCAAGTCCTTCTGAGATTTTCTGAAAAACATATGTTTCCCATAAGCAAAATGTTAGTTATTTGGCCACGGACCCCCATCTAAAAATATTTAGTTCCAGGGACCCCCCAGCAGCAAAATTTTAGTTACAAATGTTCGCTTAAAAAATGCATATATTCAAAGATTTGCACGCATTTTCACGACTTCAAAAATACCAGATCTACAAGCTCGCAGCGTGGCACTCGGTGCCGCACTGTGAGCTTGTAGATCTGCTATTTTTCAATAGCCAAAGTATATAGTATTGGGCCCTAGTAACTCAGTCCCACTCCCCCCCCCCCCCCCCCCTTGTGACGCCCCTGTACACGCACGCATGCACGCACGCACGCACGCACGCACGCACGCACACACGCACACACACACACACACACACACACACAAGGGGAGATGAGGAAGGACAATGGCTCTCAGTCAAAGAATCCTGGATAAGTTAATCCATGGTAAATCTTCTATAGCCCCCGACGGGAAAATAAAACAAGCTCTCATTAACTACAACCTATATAGAATACAAGCCAGATGGCCATGGTATACTCTCTCTTTACTTCTCCCTCTGTCCCTCTCTATACTTTCTCTCCTTCTCACTTTTTCTCACAGCACTCTCACGCTCTCTTTTTCTGCCTCTACTCTGTCTGCAAACTTTTTTTTTTACCTCTTCCCTTCTCACAGCTGAGGTTTTGGACAAGGTTGATGCGCCCCCCAGTCACTGCGTTGGTATTTTCCTCCTTTTTTCCTGCATAGTACTGCGTAACTATTTGTATGTCATTCTATGTTAAATGCGCGTCTCCACAGAAAGCACTGTGGAGGGGCGCCCGCTGGTCAGTGGTCAAGGCGCATACCACATACTAGGCTATGATGCCTGCTGGCGTCGCTGGTTCGATTCCCGATCCGGACGACCTTTGCCACATGTCATTCCTCATCTCTCTCCCCATTTCCTGTCAGTCTACTATCCTATCAAATAAAGGCATAAAAAAATAAAATAAAATAAAATAATAAAATAAAATCTATAAAAAAAGAAAGCACTGTGGAAGTGGGCGACATGTAAATAAAAGAAATAAACACTTTTTTGAAAATGTTGCTACGCTCAAAACTCTTTTTGCTGCGTTTTATTGGTCTGTTATTCTATGTTAAATGAGTTACAAAGGACCCCAATTGAAACAAAACAAGCACAAAAGCTTTTTGACGTATCCTTTTAGTTGACCATGTGCCAGCGAAGTGTACCGTCATAAAACTGTGCAAACCAACGTCTATACACGACAACATGAAACTATAAAGTAGCTTCCAAGCTGCGAGGGGGCGTCAACCTTGTCCAAAACCACAGCCGATTTAGCTCCTCGCTTCTCACTCTCTACCTCGCTCGTCCTAAAAGAGTAGTTATGCACTGGTGTTGCTCTCTCTGTCTCTGACGTCAGACCCAATACCCATGTCTTTGGTAGGGAGACTTCCTTTCTCCATGCGCTCATACGTTCTTTAACCCCACTAGAACTAAATAGCTGCCCTCGTGATTTTGCAAACCCTGCAATGATGAATAACATTTCTTACACTATATTGTGTTGTTGCCTATACCTCATCTTCATAATGGGATATTTTATACTGAACTAGTTGAGAAAGACAGGAACTAAAAAGTATGACAACAACGCCCCTAACGTGGAACCACACCAGGGCCTTGTAAGGTTATATTCTGGAACATATCTGACTACCGTAGTTATGATATTTATCTGGCCTCCATTGGGCCCTCTCTGATTAATCCAGGACGTCTGTTTTTGTGGGCAGGATTTATGTTGGTTGAAATCAGGCGATATTCTAGGCCAGATCTGACTAGTCACGGTTTGACTTGATCTGGCCCCAGTCGAGACGTCACTGATTGGTCCAGGCCCTGACCGTGCTTGCTGGGAGGATATGGTCAGTGATCTTACTAGCGGAGAAACCATTGATATTCTATGCTTTATCCTTTATCCCCTTTTTTCAAGGTCTATTGACTGAAAGAGAAGCACATTAAATGAAATGTTTCAAGTGTTCAGAAAGCATTTCTCTTCTTCTTGTGTCCGTTTTGGAGACAGTTAATACAAACCCTGCCTAAACCGCACATTTGACTTGACAAAGATGTGAACAGAAGAGAACAGAATTAGTGTGAACATGCCCTGGTTATGTCATGAAAAGGAAACTCTGGTCTTTTCATTGTATATCACAGGGGTCTTCAACGTTTTCAGGCCAAGGACCCCTTAGTTGAGAGAGAGAGATGAAGCAGGGACCCCCACAACTTTTTCATAGATTCCATATACAGTAGTTTCATCTTTTGACAGCCCAATCATCAGTGTATTTTGGAATCATGTCAATTTGTGTTTTCAGATATTTAACCACTTGAATCGTCAATACTTGAAAAACCTTGACCTTTCACTCTGTACTTAGTCTGCTCTTTTCCCCCTCTACACCAAAGCTCTTAACCAAAAATAGCAGATTTACAAGCTCACCACGCCTCGCAGCAAGTTCTCCAAATATAAAAACTAGGGTTCAAGTGGTTAATATAAAAAAGGAGAAAAAAAAGTTTCTATCACACAAAGATGTGGAGGACCCCCTGCAGTAACTCTGAGGACCCCCTAGGGGTCCTGGACCCCCTGTTGAAGACCCCTCGTACTGTATATCACAATACTTTCTGGGGTGTCCTCCTGTGCTTCCCTACCTGTCCACTAGAGGTCACCTTGTCCTGTGTGTCCATTTGTCACTCTGCCTGCCCTGTCCTCCTATACTTGTCCACCAGATGTGACCCTGTCCTGTGCCTCCCTACCTATCCACCAGATGTTCTCTGGTCGCTGTAATCAGCCCCACCTGTTTATTGTTCAGTTAGCTCTAGTGCAGGGGTCTTCAACAGGGGGTCCGGGACCCCTAGGGGGTCCTCAGAGTTACTGCAGGGGGTCTTCCAAATCTTTGTGTGATAGAAACTTTTCTTCTCCTTTTTTTATTTTAGCCACTTGAACCCTATAGCATCCATATTCTGGGAACTTTAGCCAAAAATAGCAGATGTACAAGCTCACAACGCCTTGCAGTGCGTTTCAGCAAAGAGGTTTGGTGTAGAGGGGAAAAAGAGAAGACTAAGTACAGAGTGAAAGGTCAAGTTTATTAAGTATTGATGGTTTAAGTGGTTAAATATCTAGAAACACAACACATTCGGACTAATGAACCTTCGGACTAATGAACCTTCGGAACAATGCCATGGCACCCACAAATTTAGATTAACTCAAAATACACTGATGATCGTGCTGTCAAACAATGAAACTAAACTATGGTATCTGGGGTCCCTGCTTCATCTCTCTCTCGACTAAGGGATCCTTGGCCTGCTCTAGTGTGCCTTGTGACCTGTTAATGCCCGTTTCTTTCTCGCGTGTTTTGCACCTATCCATGCACACTGTATTTGTGGAAGCCGCAGGAAAGCTTAGTTTGTTGTTAATCTTGCTCAACTGCCTGCTTGCTCTGCATTTGCGTTCTTCTAACAAAAACAAACCTCCTCTGTCTTACCTTCAGCAGCTGTGCTCGGACGTGAGCCTCTACCAGGTGACTCTTGCGCAGGTTGCCGACCCTCCACATCATGCAGAGCTTGCCGTCCCTCAGCGTCACGACGGCCGTGTCGGAGAACACCAGCGTCTCGTTGCGCTTCTTGGGCTTGGCGATCTTTGCCATAACCGCCCCGATGATGAAGGCGTCGATGATGCAGCCCACGATGCACTGCAAGACGACCGCCAGCACCGCCAGGGGGCACTCCTCGGTCACGCTGCGGAAGCCGTAACCGATGGAGGTCTGCGTCTCCAGGGAGAAGAGGAAGGCCGCCATGAAGCTGTTGACCTGGAGGAAGCACGGCTCCACACCCGCCGGCGCCTCGCCGTCCGACTCCCCCCCTGCTGCGTCCTCCCCTGAGGGGGCGCCGGGGGAGAGGCGGACGGAGAGGTCCCCGTGCGCGGAGGCAATGAGCCAGAAGGCAAAGCCAAAGAGCAGCCAGGAGAGGAGGAAGGAGAGGGTGAAGATGATGAGCATCCAGCGCCAGCGGATGTCCACACAGGTGGTGAAGAGGTCACTGAGGTACCGCTGGCCCCTCTCGCTCATGTTGACGAAGGTGACGTTGCAGCGTCCGTCCTTGCCCACAAAGCGTTTCCGGGGCCGGCGGCTGTGGCGGCACCTGGGGTGGCGCCGGGCGGCGGAGGAGCAGGAGGGGTGGCGGCGCCAGGAGCAGGAGGGCGACGACAGCGAGTCCTGGTCAGACGTACGCCCGTCCCCTCGCACTACCGCGCCTTCGCCCCTCGAACCCCTCTGTAGCCCCGAGCAAACTCCTCCACCTCCTCCTCCTCTAACCCCGCCCTCTCTTCCTCTGCCATCCTCGACCAGCTCTCCCATGGTGGCGCTGTGCCTCTGCGCGTTGTTGCCGTTGCCCTGCAGGGCGAGGGCGGCAAGGGCAGCGATGCCGTTGCGGGTGTGGGTCGGGGAGGGGCTGGTCGGACTGCCCAAACCGTTGGGGCTCCCCCCCGCTCTGGCCGTGTCCGCAGCGCTCTGCGCCAGCCTCATGACCTCCTCCTCGTCCACCGGCCCATCTACCACTGCGCTGAAGCGGCGCTTCACGCGCGCCGCTCCCATTGCACACAACACGTATTCTCCCAACAGAAAAGGAACAAGGTGCAGCTATTCGCCACAGTCTTTCAAAATTAACAAAATGATGTCTGATATTACTGTAGATGCCTGAGATGGAGTTCACTGTTGAGTTCCACAGTACTTTGATAGAACGAATGATACAAGATGTGTGCAGCGCTGATAAGAACGCGTGTCCACTGTTTACGGTGAAGGAGCGTCCCTCTGCAGAGATGTGTGCAAAACCATAAACGGCACCTGCTGTGAGCACAAGATAAACCCGTCCATCGCCATGGTTCAGTCACTTGGTGGTGAAGTTGTATCTGTGGGCGGCCTTTCCTTTTCAGGTACAGATTGCTTTTTTGGAGCACGTCCAAAGTCGTAATCATAAAAACATCAGTGTCCTTACAAGTCCATATACACACTGTTGTGTACAAACTCTCTCAGTGTTTAAGTCACTCAACCATGGCCCAAGGGGTTAAAGGTTGTGACCCTAGGATTGCAGACATTGTGAGTTGGACAAGAGGGACTATGACTACAGTAGGCATGCAATAAGAGTCTCTCCGTTTACAACAAATGAGGGAAAACCTTGGGCAGACTACACCATTTCTAAAGAAAACTAAATGGCAATACAAATAAAATAAAATAAAAAAAGAGTACAGGTCAGGGTAGTTTGAGGACCTATTATTACAAAATACTTTGTACCAACAAATTATTCCCGTGTAACATGCAAATAAAGAGGGTAGATGAGGACAGGTTGTGGTAGGCTTCAGTCAAACCTAGGATATTTATTTCTACCATGCAGTCTATATTGAGCAAAAAGAACATGCTCTTTCTTACGATCCAAGCTCTTCACAGCTTCAAAACCCCGTGGTAGGATCATGAGGAGACAAACAAAAGAATACATTACTTTATGTCATACATGCTTTTGTTCCTGGTGGTCAAACACTGAATATGGACTCCCCGCAGCTTGTGTAAATGTGCAGACACACTAAATGTATTTCAACTTTGTACCTGTTCCTGTGGTCTTAAGAAAAGTTCCATTGCTTGACAAAAGGCTCCCAGCTCACTTTGCCATCTTTACCTTTGCCTGACAGCTGGATTCCTCAAGTCACCGCTTTGACAATTGCACATTCTGTACCTGGGGGTTGGTCTATCTGTGCCGTGGCCATGGTCAATTCAGAAAAGGCATTTGATATATACTGATTGTTTGAGTGGATTATATGGACTGCTGCTGTCAGCAATCAAAGCCCTACACTCCAACGTCAGATGAAACGTAACTATGGATTACCTTTGTGGAAAAGTACACATCTCTCTCTACCACGGCAGAATTATCCTCCATTACAGCTGCAGCTGAGAAATCCCCTATGCCTGACAGAGCACGAGAAGGGAGGCAAAAAAAACATAAGAGCGAAAAGGAGTGAAGCAGAGAGACAGGAGACTGTGTTAGAGGGAGAGAAATGTGGAAAAGCTGATCTGGTATATGCCTGACGTTGGTCAACAGTGTGTTCCTGATATGCATGCGTTCAGTAAAACTCATGGATGGTTATAGTATTAGATTGACTGAGGTCGCAGGAAAGTGCACGAGTCACCTGAGGATGACCTCCATGGTATTCTGTACGGGGTCGGAGGAGAGGGCTCATGTCTAGTCCACGACTGAGAAGAGCTCGAGATTTTAGCAGAAAGGAAACCAAATGGGATGGGATCTCATTCTCACACTCAGACCGGGGAACCTGAGAACATTGGAGAAATGTCCCTCGCAGAAGAGCAAGAAGAGATGGAAAACACCTTGGTAATATAGTTCTGAGAAAAATATGTGCATGCAAAATTCTTTGACAGTGAAATTAATCTATCAAATAATTGATGGCGCAAAAGCTTTTGTCCAAGAGAACATCAGACAAGCTTGAAAAAAGAAATCAGTCTGCTTGCGATCTTCGGGGTTTACTTTCTGTCTGCAACGGAATGCTGTCAAAAATATACTGTCTGAGAAACCCAGCGTCTTGGAAGTGGATACAACCGAACACTGACCCAGACTGAGTACCAAGTCATTTACAGCATCACAAGAACCACAATACACTGACAAAAACTAATGTTCTGGGTTTAGACGTTGACACGTGGGAGCCGTACGTTGTCACAGTCGCAGTGACCGAGGGGCTAGAAAAAGATAACGCCTACAACAAGTGAAAATGAGGAAAGAGATCCCTCCTAAAATGAGAAGTGACGTAGGGATTCATCTTCACTTCTCCTCATGCATGGTCACAGGAAGGAAGAAGAGCTGTTTCCTCTGGGAAGAGGAAGTCATCACCCGGCAGGAAGTCACGGAGTCCGTTCATCTGTGTCTGGTCGCTTCCTCTTCATCCACAATGTTGTTGCTCTATGGAAGCAAATGGCATGAAATCAGTAAATGAGTGTAATTCTGGGAAATTGCAAGTGTGGTTGCATTGACGCGAGTTGCGAGGAATCCACTGGGAAATTAATTCAGTTAACTTCAGTTAACTATTTTCAACCCAGAAAACCCAGTAAAAAGATGAACAAAAAACAGGTTTACTTTAGCTGGCATAAAGGTTCTCTGACCTAGTGTGTTGGCAATAGGGCATTAACGACTTGTAAAGTCGACTCGACTCAGTAAAAAGTTGAGTTGAAGTCGACTTTATTATTTGATGATGTCATCACATCACAAACGACCCACCAAATATTTTGGGGGGTCCCCAGATGATTAACTTAACGTGCAACATTGTTTTCTCAGTCAACTGTAAACAAACCAACATAAAGTTTAAGTATATAGAGGGTATCTTCACATTTCTAAAGTGCCAAATATATAGAGGCAGAAATTGTGAAAATAGCCGATCTACATGCTCGCATCGCGAGGCGTTGTGAGCATGTAGATCTGCTATTTTCACAATAGAACCATGTTATACCAAATGTAATGTAGCACTGTAATATTGGATCATTCCGTTCTTGACAATAGCGAGTTTAAGCTCGCTACGGCAACGGCAGATGACAACGGTAATCGGAAATGATCCGCGCTCGATAGATCAACCTGCCGTCGCCGCAGCCGCCTCTACTACGGCAGAAGGTCCCTTCCCACGTAGCGCCTACTCCGTCTGCTGCGTGTACGCGTCGCCATGGGAACCAAAGCGTTCAGTGAAAGGGGTGGGAACCCGTCGCCGCCGAGGCTTTGCTTAACCATTTTGATCGCTACGGCGATTACGTCATAGCAGCCGTAGTCCGCCTGGCGTTGCCGTATTGAAAACCATCTAGCTTAAACTCGCTAATAAGCAATCCTACTGCTTGAATGCTGTACAGACGCACACATGGAGCAAAAATAATGATATAAAAAATAAAAACAAGGGTTTTTTCCCAACTTTTTCGTTAATGCCCTAGTTGGCAATAGCAATCACACTAATTAAACCCTCTAGACTTTGTAAATTGGAACTCAGTTGGCTTTGTACCCTTTTCCATCTACACCAAATCTCTGCGCAAACAAAAGCTGAGCCTAATTGTAGATGGGTTATTTTTGGCTAATGTTCCACCCCAGCATAATGGATGCTGGGGTTCAAGTGGTTAAAGGCCCAGTTCACCTCTGGGACAACCAGATCTTATTTTAATGTTGTATGGGACATAAGTTATTTTTTGTGTTCAATCTGTGTTTTGAGATATTTTAGTATTTCAGCATGACTAGTGATGCATTTTGCATCATCAGTGATGAAGGGGTTGAAAATTATGCTTTGGTGATGTATTGTACAGTGGTAGTGAGTTGTCAGTGCAAGTAATGACTACTTCAGTTCTTAATTATAACTAGAACTGCACTCTGTCGACGTGCCAAACTAGTGTCTTGTGCACAAGTATAGGCATCACCCATACAGTTGCACAATTCTACAAGGCCGCTTTGCCACAAGCACTGCATAATGGAATCAAATATCACCTACACTTTAAACGGTGCCCTTGTGCTGTGAAGTGAAAAGTTCAGCCAGGTGTAATCACGGATTTCTGAAAAGAGAAAGAGGTGGAGAAAATGAGTTAATTTTCAATGCCTGGTTAATTCCAAATGTAATTAAAAATATAGCTGCAAGCAGCGATAAAGTGGCCAAGCCAGGAAAAAGTAGTAAAGCAAAAAAGCAGCAAGGGAAAAAAAGCAGGAAAAGCAAGAAAAGTGGGAGAAGAAATCAAATGTTTGCACGCACATTTCCACTAGGTCAAGGAACAGATGCCACCCTTCTCACATTGGCCTGTTGTAGCGCCACAAGCGGGTCAACTTTTCAAAACACATTTTTGGAACAAAATGCCTCAAATCACGCATGCAGCATCCGATTGCTGTGAAAGACCCAATAACCCAAATTACATGGTAGCCTATCTGGCAACTGGGATGTGCTTGAAAGTTGTTTGAATGTTTTAAAGTTATTGACATGAAATCTGAACTGAAATGTTTTGGCCACAGTGAAAATATCTGCTGCTCAGTGCTCAGTTTGAAACTCTTTCACTTCTTATTTGTGAATTTATATTATTGAAATAGGCGGTTTATCATAGCATTGTATCGGCCTACCACTATTTATGCAGTTTTATGAGCAAAATGTTGTTGTCGGGTAAAGGGGGAATTCAAGATAAAAAGGTTTTTACCAATCTTTATGTTAATACAGTATAACGTTATACTGTATTAACAGGTGTTAACTAGGCGTCTCTAACACATCTGCAGTGAACTCCCTACACTGAGAAACTTGATGCCTACTGGTTGACAAGTAGTACTCCCTGAAAGCGCTCAGGTGGCACAGTGGTAAAGTCCCTGGCCACCACCGCGGAGACTGTGGGTTGGAATCCACCGTGTTGCGTCACAATTGGCCTGTGTTCAGAGGAGGGAAGCAGGGTGGGGAGGGTGATATTGGTCATTGCACGTACACCTACGGCAGGGTTCCCCAATTAGTTTTCCCCAAGGGCCGAATTATGTCTAGGGTACCAAGCCGAGGGCCACAACAGGGGGCGACGGCAGCGTTCCTGCTACTTCAGCGACAGTTCAGATATCGTCATTGGCGGGTGAAAATCTTGCATGTCCAAAACCGTTCGTTTTGAATTTATAATTTTTAAAATTATTTAAACTAGTGAAAACAGCCGATCTACAAGCACACAACGCCTCGCGGTGCGAGGCGTTGTGTGCTTGTAGATCTGCTGTTTTCACTACTTTTGTGCGTCGGTCTTGTATGTTTTGCGAAAGAACGTACACATTTGGAGATACGAGATTTCCAGCCGACAACAATGATATACTAGTGTTGTTGCTGCTCTTATACCACCATTATTACTGGGGTTGGTGTGGGCCAGACAGTAGCCCCCCGCGGGCCGCAAATGGCCCGCGGGCCGCCTATTGGGGAACCCTGACCTACGGGCTGGGGGCGGCACGTGTCATCAGGGAATGTTGGGCGAGAGGAGTAGGACGAGTAGTGGGGGCTCCTCACTGGCAGGTGAGTCAGTAGGATACAACAGCAGGGACAACACAGAAATGAGTGTGGGGAGGAGTTTATTGGCATAATAATGACTACATTGGGGAGAAACGGGTGGTAAAGAATAACTGCCCATTCTAAATGTAGGGAGAAAAAAAAAGGAAACAAATGTACTCCCTGAAACCTAGGTATATGCTCAATATCTCCCCATGCCAAGTGGGGAATGCCACGGCTGCGGTGACAGAAACGCTTTGGATTACAGATGCGCACGTGTGTCCAGTAATCTGACGCTGATTCTGCTAATCCGCTATACTGTATACTTTACATAAGAACTGTGGATGGAGTGTATATATCACATATACATATACAGTACTATACTGTACACACACACACACACACACACACACACACACACACACACACACACACACACACACACACACACACACACACACACACACACACACACACACACACACACACACACACACACACACTGAATTTCCCCCTTGGGATAATAAAGGTATCTATCTATCTATCTACACACACACACACACACACACACACACACACACACACACACACACACACACACACACACACACACACACACACACACACACACACACACACACACACACACACACAGAGGTCAGCTTTTGAATGAAGTAGTGTCTGGAAATAGGAATGTCTTTGTGCCACTGTGGTGTGGTGTTGCATTTACCGGTATATTTTAAGACATTGGACTACTTTATTAAGGGATTTACAATGACTGAATAGGTGAAGACTCAGTGTCTTCTCCAGGACAACAGTAGTCGCATTGATAAAGATCAAATCTGTTACATTTTCTTTTACAAGGCAGTATGTTCGATGGCGAGGTTCCTACAGTGATATTTAAGCATCAAGTAATTGATGTTTAGGGGAAGTATATACAGTACTATCATTCATTGATTATAAAGTCTACTCTGCACATCAAGTCACTGATGTTTAAATTAATTTCGGGAAAACATTTCTCCCACAAGGCTCAACATTGCAACATTTAGGTTGAGAAGAGACACGAGACACGTTACAATTACCTACTATACTAAAATTACCTATTACAATTACAATTTGTTGGTCATGGTCACTTTGCCAAGAGGAAGGTTAACACAAACAAGGTCTAATAATAGCGTGGCTGTCCCGTGGATTTCTGACATAACATTGGTGATGTCAGTCAGCCAGCAAATATGGAGGGATAGCGTGGAATGGTGGATCATGAATTCAAAGTGCAAGATATCTGGTACTGATTAGTCCAGTGTTTAGCAAGACAGACACACACAGGCAGGCACGCCCTAAATGTATGCATGTGTGTGTGTGTGTGTGTGACCACAGTCAAAAGACCACTTCAGCCTTTTTCAACCTTTTTCAATCAATTCATATAACTGGTCCTTGTTCACTCCAGAAACCTACCTACCAGTGACATTATGGATGTTGAATAGGGATGGGACGATAATCGATATTATCATTTATCGTGATATAAAACACTCACGATGGTGAAATCGTCCTCTGTCATGTACTGCAGGGATCAATTCACCTTTTTATTTGCCGAGCTGCATATCCGGTACCACTTAAACCCTCTATAATTGGTAAAACAGACCCGGAAATAACGTACTTGATACAGTCTTTTTTTCACTCTCTACCAAATCTCTCTTTGGCAAATGTTCCGCCCAAGGATAGATGTTGGGGATATTTTGATTATAGCGATAATATCGTAAATTTTCGATTACTTTGGTCGCAATAATCGTGATATGAAATGTTCATATCATCCCATCCCTAGGTGAATCCAAGTTACTAGAAACTGTGGGCTTTCTATTCCTGTAAAGTTGCTATAATAGAAGCCATTGTTCTCGCATTAAAAACAAAAAACTGTTTAAATCTTGTGTTTGAAATGACCAAACCGGCCTACCGATGACGTAGGCAGGTAGGGCAGGTTTCGGAGCTGTCCACAGCGAGTGTGAGACTATTTAGTCCTAGGCTATTATATGAAGATATTGTTGAAAATGGGGAAAGTGCTCCTTTAAAAACAGTCAAGACCAAGACAGTGAGACACATTGTGTGCATAAAAACAAGGGAATTCAATCATATATTTATCCAGCCAATGACATAGACACAGCACTCTATGTTTAAATGTTTTCCCTCATTAAAGACACATTGGTCAGGACTCCGAACCAGGACAACTTTTGTGAGAACAAACAAACAGACTCTACAAACGTAAATAGAGTTATTAGAGTAGATTCACTGAATGCACATATAAAACCGAAATAAATACTACACACATCACATCAAGATTTCATAGCATTAACTGTGATTCATATGAATTATCTGAAACTTCTATTTCAGTAAATCTAGTACTGATGTACTGAGTAGTTAATTGAAGTGGAATTAAATTATGTGAGAACGATGACTAAAAAGCCTAGCTAGCGGCTTCAAGACGTGCTGCTCCAAAGTTAAACGTCTATGGCGGGGGTCTTCAATGTTTTCAGGCCAAGGACCCCTTAGTTGAGAGAGAGAGATGAAGCAGGGACCCCCCCAACCTTTTCATAGATTCCATATAGTATCATCGTTTGACAGCACAATCATCAGTGTATTTTGGATTCATGTCAATTTGTGTTTTCAGATATTTAACCACTTGGACCGTCAATACTTAATAAACTTGACCCTTTCACTCTGTACTAGGCTGCTCTTTTTTCCCCCTCTACAGCAAAATAGCCGATCTACAAGTAGATCGGCTATTTTCTGGCTAAAGTTCTCAGAATATGGTTCAAGTGGTTAATAAAGTTTCTATCACACAAAGATTTGGAGGACCCCCTGTTGTAGCTCTGAGGACCCCCTATGGGTCCCGGACCCCCTGTTGAAGACAGGAAGAACCCTGGTCTATGGCAATCTACCAAATAGATTTTGAGATATCTTGTGTGCAAGCGGAATTCTTGGCCCACAGGTGGTGCTAGAGGAAAGGCCATGAGGTCACCAATATCAGTATATGGGGATTGCACAGCAAATTCCATGGCAATCCAGCCAGTCATTTTTAAGATATCCTGTTTGGGACCAAAGTGTTGGACGGACGGACGGACGGACGGACGGACGGACGGACGGACGGACAGGGCCAAAGTATTGATCCATCATATTGTGGTGTGTGGTGTATCTTGTTAAACAGGATCTTAAGTATTGACGGTTCAAGTGGTTACATATCTCATAACACAAATTGACATGAATCCAAAATACACTGATGATTGTGCTGTCAAACGATGAATGAAACTATATGGAATCTGGGGGTCCCTGTTTCATCTCTCTCTCTCTGCTAAGGGGTCCTTGGCCAGAAAACATTGAAGACCCCTGATCTAAAGTTTGCAGGAGTGGCTCATTTTGAACACATTTTGAACACAAGTGATCGAGACTGATCCTTCAGATTTTTCATATTCCATCCTGATTGGCGAATTCCAAACATTTCTGGCCCAACCTGACCTTGTATCATTAATAATACAGCCCAATATCAACTACATTTACTGAAGCTTGCTGTGTATTGAGACAACCATAGTGCCTGTGTGTTGTTTGGTGTTTTACACAGGCGCGTGCAGAGCTCTCAATCTTTATCATACAAGGTGCTGTGAATGTGACAGTGTCCAGAGGGTCATGAAAGTGTGAAGACAGACATTTTCCCACGCAGCCCATGCAGTGCTGCTGGTCCTCACAAGAGTAGACATTTCAACCATCTGCCACCTCACCACGATAAGACTAAACTCACACAGCCTACTGTACACATTAATACACAAGCGTGTGCATGTCTTTGCAAGCGCGCGCGCAAACACACACACACACACACACACACACACACACACACACACACACACACACACACACACACACACACACACACACACACATGCAGGATCTAAATAATCTGCAACCATAAGTTGCGTATGTTCTCACAGATACACAGACAGACGCCCATTGGCCTAAACATAGTCACATAAAACCTGCACACATATGGATGCATATCTTCTTACAAGCCTGAACAAACACACAAACACACACACATGCATACTATATGCGCACATGCTGTACAGTATACGCAGCCTATTGAGCCTACATAAAGACACATAATGCTCTCACTGCCCTCATGGGCATATGTATGTGCGCGCACACATACACGTCGTACACACACACACACGCGTGCACATGCAGACTCACACTCTCTCGCCTTCCTCACCCCAGCCACTGTCATCAGCTGTCCAGCAACCACTCCAGTCCAATCACAGAGATAGATAGCAGGGTCTGACAGGCTGGAAGCCTGCTTGCAGTATGAGGTCCACAGACAGGACAGGAAGTACTGTACACCACAGTACAGTACAGTAGAGAGGCCAAGGTCAGACATACTCTCTGAGGAACACTGCTTGTGATCTCCCATCATGCTCAGTGACTAAAAGAGAGAATAACTAGGTGCTCAGCGGAGGTACAAGTTGAGTAAAAAAACGTACGGTAGTAGGGATGGGCCGATTTTATCGTGATAAAAAAACACTCACGATAATCGTATCATGGAGATTTAATTCATCATGATATCGTCCTCTGTCATGCACTGGGATCAATTGACCTTTTATTTGCCGAGCTGCATATCCGGTACCACTTAAACCCTCTATAATTGGTAAAAGGTACTTATAATATACTGTAGGTACTTGATACATTTTTTTTTCACTCTCTATCAAATGTCTTTGCCAATAAATAGCGATGCGAGATCATACGACACGAGCTTGTAGATCGGCTATTTTTTGGCAAATGTTCCGCCCCAAGATAATGGGTTTTGTCGTGATATGGCATTTTCATATCGTCCCATCCCTATACGGTAGGTGCTTTTTAGGAGCGATCGGAGCAATCAAAAAGTGAAAGAGGAGCGAGCGCAAAATCAAGGTACTTTATTCATCACAAAAATGTTAAAAAGCCAACACGTTTCGACCTATTGGTCTTCGTCAGGGCATGTCTGGCGAGGATGTGATCTTTATGAGCTATCACAGAAATTCCCAACCTTTTCTGCAGCATCAGGGCCCACTTGTAAATCACGAAAGCGTTCGCGGCCCACACATCTGACCACTTAACACGGCAGCCGAATGATGTATCAATCAGTCGGTTACGGTTTGGAACAGTGGAACTAATGTAGTGTACTTTAATAAACTTGACCTTTCACTCTGTACTTAGTGTGCTCTTTTTACCCTCTACACCAAACCTCTTTGCCGAAAATAGCCGATCTACAAGCTCACAACGCCTTGCGCTGCGAGGCTTTGTGAGCTTGTAGATCTGCTATTTTTGGCTAAAGTTCCCAGAATATGGACTCCAGGGTTCAAGTGGTTAATATAAAAAAGGAGAAAAAAGGTTTCTATCACACAAAGATTTGAAGGACCCCCTGTAGTAACTCCCTGTTGAAGACCCCTGCTTTAGATGTCAATCTTAGCCAATCAGGATGGATAATATGACAAATCAAACAGATCCATCTTGATCACATGTTCCGATTTGCGACCGATTATTTTTTAAATCTGAAGGAGTAATATAAAATGTGTTTCATATAAGGCGGCCACCTGGTGGCACTATAAAAGGCAGATATGTTTTTTTCCTGTCTTCTAGGGCAGTGTTTCTAAATCTTTTTTGGCTTGAGTACCCCCTTTCCCTGATTTGTGAATCCAAGTATCCCTTTTACCCGACAACATTTTGTTTATAAAACTGCAATTAAACCCATAAATAGTGGTAGGCCTATATATGAAGCTATAACCGCCCATTTCAAGAATATAAAATTACAAATAAGAAATGGAGTGAAAGAGTTTCAAACGTGCCTCCTGAGCACTGAGCAGATTTATTGTCGAAACTGATGCCAAAACATTTCAGTCCAGTTCTCATGTCTATAAAACTAACCTATATAAAGCAACTATAAGGCTCAAACCAATTTATCCATGTGATATCATTAAGCATAAGCAATTAAGCAATATTTTGTGCTTTAACTATTGCTCTCGGGTGGGAGCTCTGCATTGAGGCGTGAAGTGTCTTGCTCAAGGACACTTTGACACATAGACCAGGGCTGGGAGGCAAACCGTTGACCATCTTATATTTACAACTGGCTTAAAGCCGCATCCCACTTCCAAGCCCATTTTCACGCCCACTCTGCATCCACTCCAACTCTACTTCAACTCAACGGTAGGGAGAAGAACGTACGGGTTAGGGAGAACGTACGGAAAAATACCGCCCATAACTCTGCCGTCCGCTCAAGCACGACAGGGGCGTCACTTGGGTATGGCAGGGGTATGCAGCTATATACCATACCCTGGGTCCAGGGGGTCCAGGGGGGAAGATAAACGTTAGTTCTACATATAAATCCATGAATGTCTCTAAATATAAATCCATGAATGTCTCTTTCCATGAATGTCTCTTTGTCTATCTGTTGTAAAAAATATTAACAAGGTATATAAATCCATGAATGTCTCTTTGTCTATCTGTTGTAAAAATATAAACATATTAACAAGGTATATAAATCCATGAATGTCTCTTTGTCTAACTGTTGAAAAAATATTAACAAGGTATTAGCATTATATTATAGGTAGGCCTATATATAATTATATATTATATGTAGAGCTACTTCTTCTTAAAATAAATGTATCATGCCTGTAAATTATTATTACAAGATAAAAGTTAGTTCTAAACCATGACTGCTGTCTTGCACGCGCACACCAGTCATGTTGCCATACCTTAGCTTTTTCTGAACTGACGCCACTGGCTAGGACCCCGCAACACTTCCACAGCACAGACGGAACGTTACAGCAGAGTCCCACAACAACAAGAGCATCAACACCTATTTTTTCCTCCAGTGACAATGACGACCATCAGCCCCACTACAGCACAAAAAGGTACTGGCAATTTCTTTCTGTACAAAAAGCGCTACCACCCTACGGCCGTATCTGCTCTCTAAAATGTACTCGAGTAAAATGTACTCGAGTAAAAGCACAAAAGTAATGTTATTCGCTGCGTCGTTGGCGTCCCTGTCTCTCCCCCTCCCTCTCTCTCCCCTCTCTCTCTACATCGTCTCTCTCTCCCTATTTTCTCTCTTGGCAACGCGCGTGTGTGTGTGTTTTGTGCTCACTTTGACTTTTACATCTTTGCATTTCTTTGCTTATAACTCATCGCCGTCGTCGTGCCACTCTCTCCCCCTCCCCCCCTCTCCCCTCTCTCTCTCCCTCCCTCCTGTGTGTGTGTGTCTATAACACCAACGGCAACAGCAAAATGTACTCGAGTAAAAGCACAAAAGTAATGTTATTCGCTGCGTCGTTGGCGTCCCTGTCTCTCCCCCTCCCTCTCCCTCCCCTCTCTCTCTACATCGTCTCTCTCTCCCTATTTTCTCTCTTGCAAACGCGCGCGCGCGTGTGTGTGTGTGTTTTGTGCTCACTTTGACTTTTACATCTTTGCATTTCTTTGCATATAGTTTTAAGAAGCGGGCGTGGACTCTAGATGTGAGCGGCCGAAGGCCGCGAACCTCTAGTCTGATTACAAGACAGCTTCCCTACCGACTACACAGCATTATGGGAGAGCTGGGAACTCAAGAAAATATTAACATTGGCTAATGGGAGCCCCAGAAAAGGCCCACAAAACTGTGAAAAGTGATGACTCATCACTTTTCATCACTAAACCATCGTTTTCTGGGGCCATTTGTAGCCCAAGGAACGTTTTTTTTGTGCAAAACACATGATTGCAATGGATTCAGCATCATGACAAACCCCTAGTTAGACCCCTCACATCCTACTTAAATACCCTGAAAAAAATGTTTTTCTAGGTATTTTAGAAAGTCGATGGGAGCCCAAATTGATTTTGCCGCTGTGGCGACCCCAAAGATCGCAAACTCGGGCGCCCTAGCTAAATCATTAGAGCATGCACTGGGCTACATCTGTGCAAAATTTGGCGCTTTTAGACTGATTAGCATGAAATGACCATTCTATCTCCCTAAGGCCCCCGACTAGGTCTCTTGTTTCACATCACCTCTCTCTCACATTCTGTCACCCCCCCCCCCCCCCCACACCACCTTTCTTTTGCTCATCGAGATTACAGCGCCGCATTAAGGTGTCATGTAGTGAGATTAAGGTTCACAGGGAATGTGATTTCAATGTCACAGAATAAGTCCAGTCAGTGCTTCATTTATCAGTGAATAGGTGCCAGATCCCCGGCTGCACGCATAACTGTCGAGCATGCGACAGTTTTTATGTATTTCTTTCTTAATTTACGCACCAAATATAACATTTGCAGCGCATGTGGCCCATCAGAACACTAGTCAATCTATCAATTTGGAATGATCAATCTCAATAACGGCATATATTGTTAACAAAAAATTCTATGAAACCATTGTCTATTGTGTGTCACTGTGACCTAGCTATGAAGCACCACATCAGAACAATTACAAGAAATTTAACAAAAACATGAAAATATAAAGTAAAGAAAAATGCTGCAGCCAAAAAGGTCTCTATTTGGAAGGGTGAAAACATAAATGACCAAATAGCACTATCTTGATTGACAGGGAAGTCCCGGATCCAATCAAATAGATGCCGGATCCACCGGATCCAATAAAATAGGTGCTGGATCCAGTCAAATAGGTGAGGGAACATGTTCCTCCTTGTTACCCCTCAAATCCAGTGGATAAAAAATATGCTTAAATAAACTTGACCTTTCACTCTGTACTTAGTCTGCTCTTTATCCCCTCTACACCAAAATTCTTTGCAGAAAATAGCCGATCTACAAGCTCACAAGGCCTCGCAGCGCGAGGGGTTGTGAGCTTGTAGAGCTGCTATTTTTGTCTAAAGTTCTCAGAATATGGACACTAGGATACAAATGGTTAATATAAAAAAGGAGAAAAAAGGTTTCTATCACGCAAAGATTTGGAGGACCCCCTGTAGTAACTCTGAGGACCCCCTGGGGGTCCCGGACCCCCTGTTGAAGACCCTTGAGCTACACAAACTGTATGACGTCTGTTGGATTGTCCTGCCGTAAACAACAGGAATGGCAACAAAATGTGGGGCCTTTTGTTGTCAATACTGCGAGATCTGCTTTGCAAATAAAGCATTTGTGAATAAGCTTTAATAAGTGTGGAATGTTAAGACATGCAGCCTGTAAAGAGCACTGCACTGTTCCATTCTGCAGTGTGAATCCATACTGAATGTGAAGTCGTACGTATCTTACTTACTTTACTTTACTTTATTTGTTTATTTAGACAGGACAGTACCAGTTCATGGACACAGATATAATGACATATTGCATAATACAACATACAAAGATCTTAGTATAAACCAGCCGGAGTTAGCTTAATAAAGCTAAATTTCATCCGTTGTCCTCAGGACATAAAACAAGAAACAAAACAAGACTAACAAAAACAAAAACAGAACAGTACAGGGCGAACAACAACACAACAAAAACAAGGTGCTTGGCGCAACCGCTTGCCTGCGACAAGGTGCCTAGTGCCAGAAGTAAGTTAAAAACCACACAGGAGAGACTAACCTGGCAGAGTAATTCGTACAGGCATTAAATATTTTCTTAGGCTAGACTCACACAGCTGCGTGAAACATCTTCTCCTTATCGTCTGAGAATGGCCACTGGGGGCGCCGTACTAATGCATTGTCAATGGAAGGTTGTTTGTTTTTTTGTCGTTGCCGTGCCTCTAGCTCAACCGCAGCCTGTCTTTTGGCCAAGAGACACGGCAACGACAAAACACCAAACAACCTTCCATTGACAATGCATTAGTACGGCGCCCCCAGTGGCCATTCTCATACGATAAGGAGAAGATGTTTAACGCAAATGTCTGTACAGCGCCTTATAGGTGGTTACATGTTTGTGAGCGTTTTAGCCATTGCTTCAACTGCCCTTTAAAAGCACCGAATGTGGGGATCTCTCTAATTGAGGCAGGGAGCTGGTTCCAATATTGGCAACCATTTATGGAGAGAACGTAATCTCGTATCTGTTGCTGGGATGTAGTCTAGTCGTCAAGTGTTTGTTGATGAAGTCTGCGTACAAACGTCACCAACATTAATTCCTATACAGCAACTGGATTTAGAGGATAGAGGAGTCTGACATGCAAGTCCTCCAGTGTCTCTGTAGCTGTCCAGGTGAAAACACTGCTCTGGGAACAAAGGCCTGTGATCAGGGGTGTCGCACAAAATTCTGGGCCCTGGGTACAAGGATTCACGGCGGTATTTTGTGCTTTAACTATTGAAAAAATAGCAGATCTACAAGCTCACAGAGCGGCACCGACCTTGTAGATCTGCTATTTTTGAAAAATCGTGAACATTTGTGCAAGTCTTTGAAGGTTTTTAAAAAAAAACCTCAGGTATGTTTCTATGTCAGTGGTGCTCAAACGTATTCATGTGAAGGACCCCCAAAATGATATGTATTTGGCCACAGACCTCCATCTCAATATATTTGGTTCCAGGGACCCCCCAGAAGAAAAATTTGAGTTACAAATGATCGCTTAAAAAATACATACAGTATATTCAAAGATTTGCACACATTTTCACGACTTTTCCAAAATAGCAGATCTACAAGCTCGCAGCGCGGCACAGCGCTGTGAACTTGTAGATCTGCAATTTTTCAATAGCTAAAGTATCAAATAATTAAGGCTCCTCCACCTTGGGCCCTAGTAACTCAGTCCCACTCCCCCCCCCCCCTCCTTTGTGACGCCCCTGCCCGTGATAATGACAGCACCAAAACAACAATCAAAGGGGGGCATTTTGCCACAAGCAAGTCTGAACTCTGAACATAATCACATCCAAATCCCCCAAACAACGATTAACAATTATGGTTGTTAATACAAATGTTTTTTTCTCTGTCATGCACCCTGTATGTTGACTACTGTAAGACATACAGTGCATATATCATATCATAAGAGCGGGGGTCTTCAACGTTTACAGAACAAGGACCCCTTAGTTGAGAGAGAGATGAAGCAGGGACCCCCACAACCTGTTCATAGATTCCATAATAGTTCATTGTTTGACAGCACGATCATCAGTGTATTTTGGATTCACGTTAATTTATGTTTTCAGATATTTAACGACTTGAACCGTCAATACTTAATAAACTTAACATGTCACTCTGTACTTAGTCTGCTCTTTTTCCCCTCTGCACCAAACCTCTTTGCCGAAAATAGCCGATCTACAAGCTTCACAATGCCTCGCGCTGCGAAGCGTGTGAGCTTTTAGATCTGCTATCCGAATATGGACGCTAGGGTTCAAGTGGTTAATATATATCACTTTTATCACTCAAAGATTTGGGGGAACCTGTAGTAACTCTGTCCCGGACCCCCTGTTGAAGACCCCTGCACAAGAGGAATATACACAGTACTGTTGCTGCAGATCTCATTCTCGCTTGGTTGTTTGTTTGTACGTTTTGTCAAATACAGCTGTTAGAAGCACATTTGACTGAAATTGCGCTCGATAATGGCATCTGTGAAAATGCCAAAACATTGAATAAAATCGCACCTGTGCAAAGTGCAAACACCCGCAAACACGACACACGTGCATATCTCCTTGTATGGGCCGTTCTGTCCACGACGTTAGTTATCTCCATACATGGAGTTCCATGCTCATACGGACAGTCGGACACTCATACGGACATAGGGCTCTCGATGAACAGGCTGGTACCTTGAATGCCTTGAATTGGTTTCCTTTGCCATCGGTGTGTGAAAGGGTGAATGTGATGCACATTGTAAAGTGCTTTGGAGAAAAACCTAATAAATGCACAACATAAATGCACCATTTACCATTTTATTTCACAATTTAGCTTTTCTACTATCCGTCTCCCCTACTCTGTCTCCCTCGCAGCTTTCCTACCGTCTGTCTCTCCTACACTGTCTAGTAAAAGAAATACATTTCGAGCAACCTGCTCTTCTTCAGACATCAGGAGTCTGAAGAAGAGCAGGTTGCTCAAAACACCACAACCTGTATTTGGTGCAATGAAAGCACTTTTTTCGCATGTGAGCCCTCAGTGTGCGAGTGTTTTATTTATTTTACTAGTATCTACTCATCACAGTCAGAACCTGCCCAACTTGGGTCATGGATGTGCATGTCATCTCTCTCTTTTCTTTTCCTACACTGTCTACCTCCCAGCTTTCCTACCGTCTGTCTCATCTACACTGTCTCCCTCTCGGCTTTCCTGCTGTCTGTCAACAAGATATACACGTAACGAGCAGTGTACAGCCAACATAAGTTTCATTGTTGCTACTGCAATAATCATCTTCTTATTTTGGCAAAAGCTCCATATCTAGGCAAGATATGGGGGACATACATAGATATGGACATAAGTACATACAGACAAACACGGGGGACATAAATGAATGAGGATACATACAGACCACTGTTGTAGATGCCTGGCCCCTTACTGTATCATGCCGTATAGATACAGTCCACGCCTACTGTATACTGAACCCAGCCTGCTGGCTGTGATGTGACAACCCACATACTGTATGCAGAAGTCAATACTTCACATCGACCGGCAGTGGGTTTGAAAACCAGGCCACCGATTGAGTTCCTATGTCTCTGTTACATGTCTCTCTCTGTATAGCAAAACTGTGAACTGAGACAAAGAGGGGGGGAGGACATGCTGTCAAGTGCCCTGGGTCGGATTTAAACCCGGGTCTGCTACAGGCAGTGGTTCTCAACCTGTGGGACGGGACCCCCAGGGGGGGCTCCAAAATGTTTTTTTGGGGGGGGTCCCCAGATGATTAACTTAATGTGCAACATTGTTTTCTCACTCAACAGTAAACAAACCAACATAAAGTTTAAGTGTAAACTGTATAGCACATTTCTAAAGTGTCAATTTAAGGACTTTATAATACCTCTAAAATGACAAATTAAACATTGGCCAAATTGTGAAATATTAAGAGGCAGAAATTGTGAAAACAGCTGATCTACCCAACGGGGCGTTGTGCAGATCGGCGCGAGGCAGTGTGAGCGTGTTGATCTGCTACATTTTTTAAGCGGTGAAAGCCGCTTCCAAGGTGTGACTTTGTCTGTCCCGTACATGTCCCCCCCCCATCTGAATGGTCAATTTTGTCTGTCCCGTACATGTCCCGTGCATGCTTGACCAATTGAGGATTGGTCAAGCTTCACATGCAAATTTGGCCCTCCAGACAAAATCATTCAGAATTCAGAATTCATAAAAATATAGAACTAAAGCACGTAGAAAGTATAGATCTAGAACACAGAATGTATAGATCTAGAACACAGATTTCATTGCTCTAGGACACATAGAATAAAAATTCACCGCTTCACTTCGAAACGCTGCATAATATTCATATTGTGGTTGATGGATTGAATGGAATCATGGCAGTCTATAGCCACTTAATCTATACTTGACTGCGACCCACCAGGACTCTGTCTGTACTAGTCTGGATGGATCTAAATTCCAAATACTATGTCATCACAGCATTGACATCACAACCAATGTACTGGTCTTTAAAAGTAAAAGTCCAATAAAACAAATGTCATTCAACAAACTATTCCAACAAATTAAACTGTCGTTTAACAACATATCCTGTAAATTTGTTGCACTGATTCACGGTGGTGCTGCTGTGTGAAATGTTTCACTGGACAATAGATCTGAAAGCAGGACCTAAGGATTCCTACCATGCTGCTGTGGTAGTCAGACACAAGCTGTACTCATTTGGAGGATACAACAACTACCTGAACAACAGGGATCAGATTGAAGTCCACATCTTTAACACATTGTCTTTGCGTTGGAGGAAGTTGCCCCCAGTGACAAATGGAAGAGGACAAAGTCCCATTGAGGTTCCCTCCGGGCGCTATGGCCATACAGCTGTGCTGGTAGAAGAAATTGTCTACATCTGGGGAGGAGGGTATCCTTGGGGAAATGTGCTTTATGCCTTTGATGTTGACACCCACGGCTGGTTCAAACCCAATATTTCTGGGTCTATTCCAGAAGCAAGGGGGCACCACTCAGCCTGTGTCCTGGAGAAGGTCATGTATGTGTATGGAGGATACAACCAGACTCGACTCACTAATGACATGTACAAGTTGGACACCAGCATAATGGTCTGGTCTTTAATTAACACCAGAGGCACTACACCAGCTCATTCAGTAAGTCACTCTGCCAACATCATTGGAACAAATATGTTTATGTTTATATTTGAACCAGAACGTTACATCACAGTGTTTGACACAGAGACCAACAGCTGGCTGAACACACCTTCTGCACAGCCTCTTCCTGAAGTACGTACGGATCATTCAGCCTTTACCTACAATGGAGAGCTGTACGTATTTGGTGGCTGGAATGGGAACCAGTACTTCAATGATCTGTGGAAATTCAGTCAAGAGACCCTTTCCTGGAAGCAGGTTGAGACCAAGGGGAAAGAACCGTGTGGGATGTATGGGATGTGCTGTTGCATGGTGGGAGATCATATTATCATCCATGGAGGATTCAAAGAAAGCTGTACTTCTGCTGACCTGTACATCCTAGACTTAAATCCTAGACTGAAGACGTTATGCAAGCTAGCAGTCACTCAGCATGGTCTGGAGCAGTCGGAACTCCCACATGACATCAGGTGGGAACTGGAAACCATGACTACCAACAGCAATCAAACAAAATGACAGCACGCACGCACGTGCGCACACACCAAACAAACTACCAGAAATGGACCAATCAAAAGCTGTTCTGACCGGGTGCCCGCTGGCCTACTGGTCCAGGCGCATACCTTAGGCATTGCCACATACAGTAGGCATGGATGCCTGGTGGCGTCGCCGGATCGATTCCCGATCCAGACGACCTTTGCCGCATGTCACTCCCCATCTCTCCCCTCATTTCCTGTCAGTCTACTGTCCTATCAATAAAGGCATAAAAAGCCCAAAAACCAATCTTAAAAAATGTTCTGATATGTCATGAGTTAACCAAACAGAACAGACCAATCGAACCCTCTTTTGCCCATGGTGTCATAGACACAGAGGCTTCCGATTGGTTTGTCTGTCTTTGACCCGCTCCGCTCCCATGCTCTGTAGGCTATAGCCTATTTTTTTTGTGGGGGGGAGGGGGATAAAAAAACGTAAAACGTTTTGTTGTTTGAAGAGAATAAACCTGACCTATGAAGTTTTGGTATAACATACTGGTCTTGTCTTTCAGGTGTGGTTGCTTATTTATTGTCTCCTGTCATGTGAAGCTTGACCAGGCGCGGTTCTAGCCCTGAGCAGTAGGGGGTGCTACAGGGAGCTTTTGCCGCGGGCGCTCCACGCTCCACGCAGCGCTCCACGCTCCACGCAGCGCGTGCACGTCTCGCGCGCGCGAAAATTGGCGGTTTTTCGCGGATTTGATCGCGTTTTATTCGGGTTTCCGCGGTTTATTTCTTTGCTAAACAATCGGGAACGGCACACTACACTTTCCCTTTGCCTCTCCACATGCACCAGCCAGCAAGATAGTCTATAGTAGATAATTCTTGGTACCAACACTCCAACAGACAGACAACACCAGTGTCATATAATCATTCAGTTCCAAAAGCTTTTCAGTTAATCTACTTAATTTTACACCACTCTGTGGGCGGCTTGCACCAACACAGTTTAAGCCTTAAACTGGTTTAAATCAAGGTTTATATTTTAATCAGCTTGCACCAAACCGTAAACCTAGTTTTCATTAATCAGGTTTAGTTTTAAACCATCCTTTTAATCTTGGTTTTACTTTTCATTCTAAACCTGGATTAATGTTAATCCTGTTGCACCACTACTTTAAACTTCGATTTAAACATCAATAAGGGATTCATTTTAAACTTGCTGTAGAGGTGGTTTAAATGCAAACATGCCATTGACATGAATGGGGGTCCCCCTCCTGTGAGGGAAGCCTCACAGCAAGCCCTACAGGCTTGCAACTGCAAACTGTAGCTGCGGACAGCGTTTCACAGTTGAAAACAAAAATCTCATCATATTGTTGTCTTCAATACATCCTTGTACATCGGCTATTTTAAAATAGCGATATTTACAGGGACATAATACAGTCAGTTGTCATGGAAGTGCACGGACTTCCCAGCCAATATGCTTCATAATTGACAAAACTATCAAACTGTGGTGTATTTCTTTGCTTCCTAGTTCCTAGATAGCCGCGCATCGCCGCGCCGCACCGCGCTGTAGCGAGCGTCACCGTAGTATGACGGAGCGTTATAAAATTAAATATTTTTTGGCTACAGGCGCTCTTCTTAACACATCGGGTGCCCACGTGGTGTCTACAAGTACATTTCTTTGTTGTCGCTGGAGGCCCACGACGCGTTTGACGCGTTGTACAGTAAACTATACTGTACTGTAGCTACTGCACTTGGCTACCGCGGTGATGAAACAAACTCCATTTCCCAACATGCAGCGCGCAATTACGTCACCCGGACGTGCTGTGTGTCTCGTTGACTTCCTGTCTAGCGGCTGCACAAAAACACTGTTTTCTCCTAATCTAGCTTTTAAATCACTTTCATTTCAAAACGGCAGCCTCTTCTACCTGCCGTAACACAAACACTGTGGCTTAGAAATGATAAAAAACGGTCCTGACTGAAAGAAAAGATTTTCGCTAAATAAACAGGACATACTCGGATTACATTTACTCGGATTACTTTTCTCGCCAGTACTCTCGCCGGTAGGTAAAATGACGCGTTTGACGCGTTGCCATGGGCACCAGCAAATTAGACGTCAGAGATCACGTGGGCATCCGATGTGTTAACATAGAAGGTGATAGGCCTGCCCACATTCTCCCCGAAGTAAATATAAAAGTAACGTTAATGATATTAGGCTCAAGAGAATAGTTTATTCCAGTGTGTTTACACATCGCAAATCCAAGATGGAGGACATTTAATCCATGAATTAATCGCAGGTTATAGTTTTAATCACAGGTTAAGGGTTTAATCACAGATTTGTTAAGCAATGCTTAAATTTAAGTGGTGCAACACACCTCGATTTAAAATAAATCATAGATCAACAAAACCATGATTAACCCTAAACTAAGATTTATTTAATCCCTCATAAAATGTGTGTGTGTGTGTGGGGGGGGGGGGGGGGGGGGGGGTTGACATGAGCCAAGTTACTGTGGTACAGCATGCATTTTCACTCCTACACACAATAGATAATCACTACATGTGTACTGGGAACAATGCTCCACCCCATACATGTAATGGAGGCACTGAAACATATAGCGTATATGCTGGACAGTACACTGCTCTGATCAATACAGCTCTAGTGGAGTTGGTTGGTGGCATAATTCATCAGTTATTATAGCTGTGTTCTGAGGTTACAAACCGGGAAAACCCACAAGGCAGACCACAGTATATAGTAATGCAGGGGTCTTCAACGTTTTCAGGCCAAGGACCCCTTAGATGAGAGAGAGATGAAGCAGGGACCCCCACACACCATAGATAGAATATAGTTTCATCGTTTGACAGCACAATCATCAGTGTATTTTGGATTCATGGCAATGTGTTTCCAGATATTTAACCACAATACTTACTGTAATAAACTTGACCCTTCACTCTGTACTGTGCTCTTTTCCCCCTCTACACTAGATCGGCTATTTTCGGCTAAAGTTCTCCGAATATGGACGCTAGGGTTCAAGTGGTTAATATAGAAGAGAAAAAAAGCTTCTATCACACAAAGATTTGGAGGACCCCCTGTAGTAACTCTGAGGGTCCCGGACCCCCTGTTGAAGACCCCTGCAGTAATGGAACTAACATCACCAGAGAGAGCGTATATATAGTCTCACTGATTATTAACCACTTAAGCCCTATTTCAAAAATAGCTGATCTAGCTGATCTGTTAACAACATTTTGCATCACAATGCGTCATGAGCTGGTAGATATTAACATACATATGAGAAGTTTAGCATTTTCTTCCTGCGTAGCGACTATAATTAATTACATGGCCAAAACAGGGATGTGATGAGAGGCTGGCATATGTCTGTATCAGACAATAAAACAGTAATGCAATAGCTTGAATACATCCTCTAAGATAGTTCAATTAGCACTGTGAGTTCATTGTTAAAATTATCATTCTGATTGTTTTGTTGGATTTTGTTAGATCCGTGTCGAGTGAAAAAGAGAGAAGAGAAAAATAAACTTGGCACTTTCTGTCTCCAACAGATGACAACACACATACAAGGAACATCACTACTGTCTGCTACCCTTCTAAATTAAACCAGTAAGACGCCTCAGGGCGACAAGCGACCTCACCCTAAAGGGCAGGGTCGCGTCATGTCTTGGCCATCTGGCCAAAGGGATTTGGTTCGCCTGGCATCACAGGGATCTCCATATATGGCAATAAAAGGGATTTGGTTCCCCTTACTTCATAGTGATTATATATTGGCGTTCACAGATATGGGCTTAATATTGATGGAAATGAGCCCAATGCTGACCTAGACTGAGGGCAGATTTCAAAAGAGTACCGTTCAGACACGCCCATTCAGAAAATCACTGAAATGAAAGACAAGGCTTATAGTTAATGAATTATTTTTTGGGGGGGGCTGGAAGAGACACTGGGAAGACGAAAAAACAAGAAAGTTAAAATTCGTGGTGTAGTCCAGGGGTTAAAGCCAAAAAGAATCCCAAGACTGAAAACTATTTTCAGACCATGTCCTAATATGTGATATTTGAAACAATATTTGGGTTGTTTCCCTGAATTTCTTATTAACTGCCTTCACTGAATGGGTGTGTGCCAATCCATGCTTCTGAAGTTGTTGTATTCTATTGCTAGTCTGGCCAATTCAAATACTCATATCTTGAAATTATAACTGCTTTTTATTTTGGAGATCACTTGACTAGTGCTTTGACGACTTTGTCATTCACGCCGCGGCCATCGCTACACCTCCCCCTTATTTATTCTTTTGCGGATCTGCACTGATCTCAGAAATAGCCCCTATGGAATCCTCAAGACTGAAATCAGTCCCCAGGACTGAGAACTTTAACCCCTGTGTAGTCCCTTTAAAAGGGCCATGTTGTGTACCATAGGCTTGCTGAAAGGCTGTTGGATACTTTATTGCAGATGGGAGATGGAAAGCTCCTTTACACCAAATAAAATATAGCATACACATTCCTGTTTAGTCCTAGACCTGAAATAAGTAGCCTAGAGAATGTCATTCCATTCCATTATGTTTTGACTGTTGACATTACTGGTACATAGGGAGCATGCACACCCACATGCACAGACCCAGACTAATTTGTCGCCCACAAAATCACATTTTGACCAATGGTCTATGATCTAATGTGAGATTGACACCCCTGCATACAGAGATAATCAGGGGAAAGCACCTTGGATCAAATTAACCACTTGACCACATAATGTTTCTAAATTATTTTGACGAAATAATCTAAACAGTAAGGTGGTATTTCTGGTTAAGAAGAAATTACATTCTTACAAGTGCTTACACCTCCTATTCATGCAGGCCTGTGTACAAGCCTGTGTTAATCATGCTTGACAATGGAGATAAGTAGACAATATCTTACATATCAAAATACACTAAGCTATATTAAAACATACCCTGCCATTTAACAATACCTTCGTACTCTCATATGCCCCTGTCTCCATAGACTTCCATGTAATTCATAGTGCACGGATCATGCACACCCATGCCTAGATAATGCACCACGTGTGTCCACATTGCTCACCAGGCCCTATCGGGCCTGGCATGCAATGAGTTAAGGGCAACGCCCAAGAAAAAATTACGGCAGTGCATAAATCTGCCCATTCAGCACCATGGACAGTGCACAAATCCAGTCCAGACTCCAGAGTATGTACAGTATTTGCAGAGCAATAGACCATATTCACCGGGCTGCCATGTTTGCATTTTGCATTGAAAAACCAGGGGTGGCAAACGGAGTGGCTTTTCATGAACTTAATGGCCTACGCGTGAATATGGGCGCTACTCTCCCTCTGCCAACCTACGGAGACGAGAGCCCCGAACTGAGCTCACGTTCCTTCAATGCATGCAGAGTGAGCATGCCGCTTCTTATCACCTGACAGGAGGAGTTTCCCCCGTAGGACGAAGCATGCGGAAGGAACACGTCATTACAAACAATTCCTTTCCCCTCCATCAGGCGCCCAGCTGACGAGGGGGAGGCAGTATTAGAGGTTACTGCATGTTTTATGTGAGAACGTGCAAACTCCACCAAAGGTATGGGTACTGATGACACGGAGGAGAGAACGGCAGGAATCAAACCCGGGACCTTCTAGCTGTGAGGCGACAGTGCTATACCAACTGCGCAACCGTGCCCCCTATCTCTGGTCCATAGCATTAGTGGAGTTCTCCCTAACGCTATGTTCCTCTACCTCCGCACCTCCTTGGCAAAACGGGAAAATCCAGTAGTCTGATCCGAAACTAACAAAAAATGAAGAAATGAAAACCACTCCATCCGGTGGAATATTTTTCATTTCGCCTAAGATTTAGTCTCAAATTGCGTCCACTAAGTAGAGTAAGCTTTCAACTCCCCACTGATACATTTGGTTTGGTGAGGGGCGAAACAGTTTTTGTTATTTTCTGACTAGACGACTGGGCTTCCTGGTTTTGCCAAGCCTGGGCGGAGGTAGAGGAACATAGCCTTAGGGAGAACTCCACTATGGACCGGAGCTACGTGCCCCCCAGCATGACACTTTCTTCACACTGACATGCACTTTCACAATGAAAAGCTGTGTGAGCTGTTCTGACTTCAGACTTTGCAAATATAATGAGCCTTGCTTACTTTTAGCTTGCAATTGCTCAAAAATAGGACCAGACATAGCAGTCTTTAGAAACAAGACCCTTTTTGGTACGACTAAGGAAATCACAGAAAAATATATTATTTTGTAATATTTACATTTTGTAGCATGTGAGCCTTGGCTTGTGTGCCTGTGTATTGTTTCTGCAGGGACAGGGGAGTTTGAATTAGCTAGTAGCTCCCATATACTGGACAGAAAGCTTGCAGATACAGTCTATAACTTCATGGGAAGCGTATCCCATAAAATAAAATAATCTGGAGCGATGGCTGCTCTGTAATTAATTATTGCGACCGTAGGTCGCAGTTACTTCTATACTATCCAAACCTCCACCGGCTGTCAGTCCGTCAGTCAGTCCGTCCGTCTGTCCCTCCGTCACGTCACTCGTCACACGTCACACTTTCCCCCTACTCATATCTCTGCCACCGTTGGCCCGATCCATGCCAAAATTTCCACACAAACTCCTTGCCTGCCAAACTACAACCTCCAAGGACCCCCGGAGCTCCAGGGACCCCGAGGTCCCTGGGGGACCCCCAGGTGTAAAAAATTACCAAATGTGCAAAAAAGACCAAATGACCACCCCAACGGGGCTGCACACGGGGAATTCCCGGGGACCACCGACACCTGGTGCTCCAGAACGGATGCAAAAGTGGTGGCGCCCTCCACTGCAGCGCACATAAAATGCCGTAACTCGGGCTAGGAGCGACTGGGAGAGCTGGGGCCGGTACCTATTCGTCCGCTTCGGCGGCGCGGAGACCCCACCCCTCACTTCTCACATGGCCCTCTTCTAGCGCCACCATGAGGCCGATTCTTGCAAAACACATTCTTGGACACTGCTTCTACAATTTTTGCCCTAAAATCACGCAAATCGGTACACAGTATGTCTACACTCATGTCATCAACTTGGATCTGTCCCATATAGCGCCACCTTCAGGCCGATTTTTTAAAACACATTTTTGGACACTGCTCCTACAATTTTTGCCCTAAAATCACGCAAATCGCTACACAGTATGTCTACACTCATCTCATCAACATGGATCTGTCCCATATAGCGCCACCTTCAGGACGATTTTTTTAAGACACATTTTTGGACACAGCTCCTACAATTTTTGCCCTAAAATCACGCAAATCGCTACACAGTATGTCTACACTCATGTCATCAACATGGATCTGTCCCATATAGCGCCACCATCAGGCCGATTTTTTCAAACACATTTTTGGACACTGCTCCTACAGATTTTGCCCTAAAATCACGCAAATCGCACAGTATCTCTACAGTCATGTAATCAAAACGCATCTGTCCCATCTAGCGCCACCATCAGGAAAGACATTTCTTTTTTGCCTATTTGTGGAGATAAGCGACCAACGGTCGCTTATCTCCCGATTAGGGAGTCTTACTGGTTATTATTATTATTGTCAAATCTGGTGGTGCCATAGTTTTGTACTTTTTCTGTTTTGTATGTGTCTATGGAACATTACTTTCCCCACTATGCAGGTGTGGTTATTGTCTCCACCAGCCGAAGGCTGAGGGAGAGTATGTTTTCCCCTCCGTCCGTCCGTCCGTCCGTCCGTCCGTCCGTCCGTGCGTGCGTCCGTCCGTGCGTGCGTGCGTGCGTCCGTGCGTCCTCGCAGTTTGTGAGCAGCTAATCTCAGTCACCGTTGGCCCGATCGCTGCCAAACTGAGCACACACACTCCCTGGATGCCAATCTAGAACCTCTGCCCCACATTTTTCAAATCAGCCTCATGGTGGCGCTATAACAGGCCGATTTGTGTGGCCTGGTTGTTACCAGCTAATCTCCGGCGCCGTTGGCCCGATCCCTGCCAAACTGAGCACACACACTCCCTGGATGCTAATTCAGAACCTCTGCCCCACATTTTTTAAATCAGCCTCATGGTGGCGCTCTTCCCACTGTATTTTTTGGTTTCTTCCTGAAAGCTGAAAGTCAAAAGGGGAAAGGCCCAATTGAAATACATCGCTTTAATGAAATAAAATCATAAAGAATCATCATAAAATCATCCCCTCCCCTTTTTACCATAGGGCCTACAGCAACACTGTGGGTGAGGCTAAATTTAGCTGGTCATGGGGGGAGGGGGGGTAGTGGAGTAAAAGTAAAAGTATTGGAAATTGGAAGCACTCAAGTAAAGTACAAATACCTCAAAAGTGTACTTAAGTACAGTACTTGAGTAAATGTACTTAGTTACTTTACACCACTGAGAACCAGAACAGGAGCTGACATTGTAGTACATGTGTTAAGAGAGAGAGAGAGAGAGAGAGAGAGAGAGAGAGAGAGAGAGAGAGAGAGAGAGAGAGAGAGAGAGAGAGAGAGAGAGAGAGAGAGAGAGAGAGAATTTATGGGCAATCGATTGTTAATGGCTTTATTATAGCACTTTTGAATTGAAGTGAATTGAGCTACAGAGTGAAAAGGCCTGTTGTTGGATAGATGGCATATTCAATGAATATGACATCTCTGAATATTATTCATGCCCTTTACAAGAAATATCTTTTCTGTTTTTTTATCCATATTCTCCATCGACATTACAGCTGAGAGAGACCATGTGAATAATAGTCTATAGCCTACTACAAAACGCCATGCATTTTCCAAACACAACCTAATATACAGTAATTACAGCTCATAACAGATAACTAATTTACATTTAGATTGACATTCATTGGCTCTATATCACCAACGGGGATGTAAGTGTATTTTTAAACTTTATATGAGCTCTATAACAATTTAACCCGCCACCCCAAATGCCCAATTAAAAACACAACCAACGCACCATGCGCACCTGTTTTCCTTTCCCATAGGCTACATGACGAATAGGCTACGTTTGTGCGTCTGAGTGGATATAAATAAATTGATAGGCTTTTAACAGATTCCATAGTAAACTATAAGCTACACTGGCGTACTTATGTAGTTAATACATTATGGGGTCAGTGGCTCCAACTTAAAATAAGCAACCGACAAAGCAGACGAATCTATTAAATAAATAGACATTTTAGACACAAAAGTAGCCTTTTGGCAACTTCTGAGGCAGGCTGCACCTATCGGTAGGAAAGTAACGTCTCACCTTGTTGATGTTTGATTCATTTCCCCTCTTGAACGGAAAAAAGAGATTCGCTATCATCCGATACTTGGGTATCCTGCTTCGTTATACGTCCAGTCATCCACTGTCCCGTGCGCTCACACCATGCGCTTTGGATACCCGGGTTGCGCTGTTACAACGGAATCAGAGTCCTAACGAATGACGTGACTCCAAAGAGGGGGTTGTAACTTTTCTGTTGCATTTGTAGGAAAAACTACTTTCGGTTGACTAGTCTAGGCTACTTCAGCCTATTTATGATACCAGAGCATTTGCCATGTTATGTGTGTAATGGAAATACAATTTATATTCCCTTTCAGGCTATTGATCTATCGATTATTGAGTTATTGATTATATATTTAATATTCATCTTACTTCTGTTATATTAATATATGACTGTATGCTGATGTTATGAATGTAATATGTAAGCAAGGGAAGTAAATGAGTATGATAATATGTCTTATGAGTTTAGGCCTCAGTGTAATGTCTACACGTAGTCCTAGTTATGCAGCAGCAGGCTCATACAGTAAGGTCAAGTACACTACAGTATTCCCATGTAGGCAAGCGGCAGATCCAGACAGCAAGACGACAAGTTAAGGTGTTATGAACGCAAGGAGAATGTTTCTTATATCAGGCGTCAGTAGGCTATTCTGGCTAGGTTAGTGACTACACACTACGGCCTCGGCATAGAGCAGAGGGCCTTCGCCATGCTCAGTCGATAAGAACGGAACACATGCAATAGTTGGTCAGGGATAGTGTCGCAGCTCTCAGTCAAAGAGCGTCGAGCAGCACATTTCATAGTTAGGCAGAAGTGACCTTCCATACTCAAGTGTTGAGAGAACAAATCTTTTGGTCAGACAGAAGGAATGTCAGTCCTCAGAATGATCTTAACAATGTGTATGTATCCTTGCAGAATCTGTATTTAAGCTGCCTCGACATCCAGATCGGTGTCAGACTCCCGTTGCCTTTCGAGACAACTGGACCCTGTCCACCTATCCTTCTTTCATCTCTTTTTCCTTTCTCCTCTTTTCTTTCTATTCTTTACTCTCATTTTCTCATTATTGTATTACATAGGAATTATTGTCATTTTATTATTATTGTCATCTGTTGTATTGAATAAATCTGCTATAGACATATCTTTGTCTAACTCTTCATTCTCTCACCGAGGAAATGTTCAATTTCCACAACAATGTGCGTGCCATCAGATAATATGAGGATTAGGCCCAATGCGGGGATTTAATTCGGGAAGTTATGTGTTCAAAACGTAAAAAAGTTATTTTCAGAATTTTATGTCCGTGTAACAGCATAAGTGAAGAACTGACATAATCAAATGTCCAGTGAGTGGGTTTTGGTTCATGGTTATAGATGCATTCTGGATTTATCATGGATCATCATGACATGCCTTTTGTGACACATGCAGTGGAATGTCTAGTTTTAGCTATTAGCTAAACATTGATAAAACATTTAATGGAATCTTATTAGGCCTTATTTCGTTTCCTGTAAAAGGAAACCTGTGTAAAGTGGATTTGCATCGACTGTTGTGTATCTTTCAGCAGGGGCGTCACAAGGGGTAGGAAAGTGGGACTGAGTTACCAGGGCCCAAGGTGGAGGGGCCCTAGTAACTTAGCTATTGAAAAATAGCAGATATACAAGCTCACAGCGCGGCTGCGAGCTTGTAGATCTGCTATTTATTTTGAAAAGTCGTGAAAATGTGTGCAAAATTTCTGCAAATCTTTGAATATGTATTTTTTAAGCGAACATTTGTAACTCAAATTTTGCTTCCGGTGGGGTCCCTGGAATTAAATATTTTGAGATGGGGGTCCGTGGCCAAATTCATATCATTTTGGGGGTCCTTGACATGAAAAAGTTTGAGCATCACTGACATAGAAACATAGGTTTCTTGCACACATTTTCACAATTTTGCAAAAATAGCAGATCTACAAGCTCGCAGCGCGGCACTCGGTGCCGCGCTGTGAGCTTGTATATCTGCTATTTTTCAATAGTTAACATTCATGGGGGGCCCGCAGTGAATCCTTGTACCCAGGGCCCAGAATTTGGTGTGACGCCCCTGTCTTTCAGTAAGTAAGAGCACTTCATTTGATCTGTTGGCAAGACACCCTAGGAGTAGTGACCCATGATGTCAAGCTTTGCCGTCCTAAGTAAAGTTCACATTACACGTGTTAGTGTGGTTAGACCGGGGAGAATGTGGAAGACATTATAATCACTTCACTTTAGAGTGATTTAACCACTTTCCACCTGGCCTCCACTGTATGACATTATAGGTGAAAATATCTAAAATAGCATCTACACAACATAATATTCCCTTGTTCTGTAAAAAATGTAGGAATTAAGTCAACATCATAAGTTAAGCTGCAGACATCCTGATCACCCATCCAAACATGCATGGACAGGGGCGTCACAAGGGGGGGGGGGGGGGGGGGGGACTGAGTTACTAGGGCCCAAGGTGGAGCGGCCTTAATTATTTTATACTTTAGAAAAGTTGCGAAAATGTGTGCAAATCTTTGAATATTTGTTTTTTTTAAGCGAACATTTGTAACTCAGATTTTGCTTTTGGGGCCGGGGGCCCTGGAACTAAATGTTTTGAGATGGGGGTCCGTGGCCAAATACATATCATTTTGGGGGTCCTTCACGTGAAAAAGTTTGAGCACCACTGACATAGAAACAGGTTTTTCAAAAAACCTTAGAAGGATTTGAAATATTCAAAGACTTGCACAAATTTTCACGATTTCTCAAAAATAGCAGATCCTCAAGCTCGCAGCTTGGGGTTGTAGATCTGCTATTTTTCAATAGCTAAAGCACAACATGTGAGTGAATCCTTGTACCCAGGGCCCAGAATTTGGTGTGCATGGAGTGTAAGTTCAGTGTGCCTTCACATCCAGCATGGTGGCCAGCCAGTGAAATGCAATCAAGTGACAACAGTGATCCTAAAACTTAATGAGAATTACATGACAATGTTAACATTAATGGAACTGAAGGCATACTGCCATCCATGCCATCACTTATGCAGCTGGCCAGTTTATGGCACTATAAATATATATTGCATAAGATGTTGAGAAAACAAACAAACAAACACTATAATTGTAATTGACCCATGGAAAAAATGTCCCTGTGGAGTGCGCAGTAGCAGAAAGAAAGACGAGAGAGAGAGGGAAGAGAGAGAGAGAGAGAGAGAGACAGACACACTGTATGTGTGTGTGTGTGTGTGTGTGTGTGTGTGTGTGTGTGTGTGTGTGTGTGTGTGTGTGTGTGTGTGTGTGTGTGTGTGTGTGTGTGTGTGTGTGTGTGTGTGTGTGTGTGTGCATGTGTGCGAGTGAGAAAGATGCCTTGTAGGGAGAAGACAGTGATGATTTAAAGGGAAACATAGGTAACTTTAAGTCTATATATATTTTACCCGTATATAAATATTTTAGCAGTCATTTCCCTCCATCAGCCACTATACTGTTGTGCTGGGGTGTTTCCTTGCAGAAAGACACATCCCTCTGGCTGTATTTTGGTTTTGTTCCACTGTTTATGTTGACATTCCACTGTTTATGTTGACATACTGTACATCCCTTGGAGGGACGTTTCTGTCAGGGGGAACTTCAGAGGGGTTGTGCACTGAGGTAATTGACTGGGCCATAAAAGTGTCAAGTGCTCGTTAGTGATCTCTATTATCAATGAAAGCATCAAAGACAACTACCTGTTTGGTGTCTGTCATGTATACACAAAACATGAAAAAAGGGGAGATGACATGCACATCCAACTCTAGTTGGGCAGGTGCTGAGCGAACGAGTAGATACTAGAAAAATAAACAAAAATCAAACCTCGGTTCGAAGTGGAGCGGTGAATTTGAGCAGCTGTACCCTATTTGAGTGAGTGAGTGAAATGCCTAAACTGTAAACTGGGCCTGTGAGTGAGTGGTGAGTGTGCCTGGCCTGCACAAAACAGCGCCCCTCCTTTAACTAGTGTGTTGTGTGTGGCCACTCAAGGTATTGCCAGGCTACGGACACGGCCAGCCGGCCAGCCAGCCAGCCAGCCAGCCAGCCAGCCACCCAGCCACCCACCCACATACCCACGGACATACCTGTCTATTGGGAGCGCTTTCACCGCTCCAAAAACACTAGCACACTGTGGTCTCACATGCAAAAAGCCATTTCCCTGTCATTGCTGACCCCTACTGTTGGTCTAGGGGAGGGTGTGTGTATAGACAAACATGTCTCCTCTGAGTCCTCTCACACACAGTCACCAGCAGCTTCTTTTCACCTGACAGTGAGGAGTTCCACCAGGAGAGAGTAACATGTGCAGGGGGCGTCACAAGGGGGGGGGGGGGGGGGGGGGGTGCCCACGGTGCCCACGGTGCTGGGGGCCTTAATTATTGTATACTTAACTATTGAAAAATAGCAGGTATACAAGCTCACAAGCTCACTGCGATCTTGTATATCTGCTTTTTAAAAGTCGTGAAAATGTGTGCAAATCTTTGAATATAATATGTATTTTTTTTAAGCAAACATTGCTTCTGGGGGGTCCCTGGAACTAAATCACTATAGTGATGCTTTGATCTTTTCAATCATCATCAGAATAAACAGCCTTAAAGTGAAAGTATAGGTTTGTTTTAATGACAAGCATCGAAGCATCATAAAAGTGTAATTTTTTTAGTTTTTTTGGAGCGGTGAAAGCGCTCCCAATAGACAGGTATGTCCGTGGGTATGTCCCTGGGTGGGTGGCTGGGTGGCTGGCCGTGTCCGTAGCCTGGCAATACCTTGAGTGGCCACACACAACACACTAGTTAAAGGAGGGGCGCTGTTTTGTGCAGGCCAGGCACACTCACCACTCACTCACACACACACACACGCACGCACGCACGCACGCACGCACGCTCAGATTCACCGCTCCACTTCGAACCAAGGTTTGATTTTGCTAAATTGCCTGGGGTTTTTATATTCTTTGCCTATACCTTAGCTTAAAGTGAAAGTATAGGTTTGTTTTGATGACAAATTAAAGCATCGAAGCATCATAAAAAAAAGAGTCATAACTATTTTGCTAGTGTTTTAATATTCTTTACCTATACCTTTTCACAAGTATGAATGCCACCGGTCCGCTACACATTTCTCCAAATTACAAGCAAAGTCCAATTTTGACCAACAACCCCCTGACAAAAATGTTCTTGTAACTTCTAGAAGTAAGACATTAGACTTTCTGATGCCATTATATTTAATGAGTAGTGTGTATCTATCCATTTCACTGAGTTAATGAGTAGGCCTAATGTGTATCTATCCATTTCACACTGAGTCAATGAGTAATGTGTATCTATCCATTTCAGTGTGTGTGTGTGTGTGTGTGTGCGTGCCCTGCCCAGTCCTATCCTACAAGATATAAGGTCTTGCAAGCCTGGCACCATATTTAAATGATATTCTAAATGAGTGTCAATGTGCTGCACAAAATGTCATCAACACAAAATCCAACTGGTTTCTCTGTATGACTCACTTTACCTGGCATTTTTGTTGCCAATGAGTGGATGATGTGATACTGACTTTGTGCCACCAGGGGGCAGATTGAATCCATCTTTTCATACATCCAAGTGGTGGCAATCACTGGAGTGTCAGAGGTGACACATTAGAACCTAAGAGCAGAATGCACCCATGCATTAAGCTGGAACCGTCCGCAACCGTGAACCTTAATTTCCGGGCTTTAGAAGACATGGGTCAGGTGTTATAATACTTCCCTACAAGGCTATAGTGGAGACTGTGGAGTATACCTGTATGGTAGGAAACAGAAAAGGAGGGGGGGAAAAAGCTTAAAACTGCTCTCTAACTTTCTATGTCAAACCAGGGATTTGAACCTGCCTTCTCCCATGGTACCACTGATCCAATAGAGCAGTGGTTCTCAGCCTGTGGGTCGGGTCCCCCAGAGGGGTCCCTAAATTATCATTTATTTTTTATTTATTTTTTATTTTTTTGTTGGGGGGGGTCTCCAGATGTTTAGCTAAATGTTAACATTGTTTTCTCACTCAACAGTAAACAGACCAACATACAGTTATAAGTGTATACAGGGTATCTGCACATTTATAAAGTGACAATTTAAGGTCTTTAAAGACCTTTTTAGGACCTCTGGTCAAACATTGGTCAAATTGTCAAATATTAGAAGCAGAAATTGTGAAAATAGCAGATCTACATGCTCACAACGTTGTGAGCATGTAGATCTGCTGTTTTCACAATGGTAAAGATCCAGTCAAACTAAATGCAATGCTCCTAAATTTCCAAGTGCTTGTGCCGGGTGGGGGGTCCCCAGTTAAAATATGATTATTTGGGGGGTCGCGGCCTGAAAAGGTTGAGAACCACTGCAATATAGAGCACACCTCTTTGCTTGTGGTAAATATGCAATGTTAACCTTCATACAGTGTCACTTGTCATCCTCATCAGACCACTCAATAGAAGAGCATGCAGACCAAATACATCCACTGTGGCTGTGTTAGTTCTATTGTATTAACCATACATTCAAATTGGTCAAACAAATTAACATGTTATTCACTAAAAAAAAAAAGTTGCATTGTGCAGCTTTAAGTAATGTTGTTACAGACATGGATAACGTAGAGTAGCATTGTTGAGTATATGCTTCTACATTATTTTCTTAAATGAAATCTAAACCCTAGTCATGATCTTTGAAATTAAAAGATGCAACAATGTTGTCTCTGCTTCTTCCATTTGAAGCCAGTGATAAAATCACTAGACTAGAATAGATTATTGACTAACACACATGTTAGTCCATGGGCCATACGAGATGTCGCTCTCGGAAAGGTGGCAAAGGTTACCATGCATCTTTGAAAAGCTCTATATCTGTAGATTATATTTTGGTATGATAACCCTTTCTGAGACCCAGCTAAATTGGTGTTATCAGCCGCTAGATTTGGGCTATAAATGGCCCCACAAGACTATGGTTTAGTGATGAAAAGTGATGAGTCATCACTTTTTCACACTTTTGTGGGGGCCGTTTTAGCCCAAGGAATGGTTTTCGTGCAAAGCAAATGCTTGCAATGGATTCAGAATCATGAAAAACCCTAGTTTGACCCCTCTTATGCTACTTAAAGCAGATTCATTTTTTGCTTTCTTCCCCTGTAATGTAAAGTTAATGGGACACCAACTCTAGCGGCTGATAACACCAATTTAGCTGGGTCTCAGAAAGGGTTATCATACCAAAATATAATCTACAGATATAGAGCTTTTCAAAAAATGCATAGTCACCTTTGCCACCTTTCCGAGAGCGACATCTCGTATGGCCCATGGACTATGTAGCTCATTTTATTTCGCATTCTTTACTTCTAATTCTTTTCTTGAACTGCAAATGTGAAAGCCTGCATAAACAAGAGTTTCACCTCACTTTTACCTGTGTTGCGACAATTAAGTTGATTGGTTGATTGGGGGGGGACTAGACTACACACCTGGGGGGACAGGACACCTGGTTTTTAGGGCTGTAATTAGAAGGTGATAATGAATAGGTCTGTGTGCATTAAAGTAACAACTTCACACCTTGGAGAGGCAACCCTAAGTAGATGAAGACCCTGTTGACACTTTATATTGGTGCTCAGACATTAAACTGTCTCGTAACATCTGGAAATGTTTGGTGAATACAAAGTGATGCTGTGTGGGCATTTAATGCATCGGTACACAAGTTAACACAGTATAACAATTTCAAAATGTGCAACCAGTTGTTTGTGTTAAGCCTTAATGTTTTATTAATCTGTTAAGGCTTCAGAACAGATTAATACAACATGCTTAGCCTCTGAGGGAATATGAACAACCTCTTAAGTAAAATACAATAGTATAGAGGGGGGTCCGGGACCCCTAGGGGCTCCTCAGAGTTACTATAGGGGGTCCTCCAAATCTTTGTGTGATAGAAATGGTTTGAATTTATTAACTAGTATAATGTTCTGTATTTTATTGCCGTCTATCAGTAATGAAATGGGCTAAATGTGTCCACAGCTAAATCCTCATTGTTACTTACCGTGTGAGTAAAATGGGTACATTTTTTACACTCTCTGAGTTAAATTAACACTGAGGATTTTGCTGTGTGCCAAACTCTCAGCACTGTGTTTATTCTGAGCACAATGTGAGACAAATTCCTAACAGCACTTTGTTGATATGGCGATAAATGACAGAATTCTGGGTAATGGATGTTGCCAGTGGCGGACAGTAACAAAGTACATTCACTAAACTAAACTGTACTAATTGTGCGTCACTATTACTTTTGCTTGAGTATTTTTCAATACTTTATACTTCTACGACACTACATCGCTTTTGAAGATGGGGGGACGACGAGTATTGAGCACTTTTACCTTTCCTAATCTATCTATAAATGCGAGAAGTCTCTGCGTGTCTGTCTGCGTGTATGTAATCCGCGTATCTCGAGAACCGTTCGTCCCACCGGCTTCAGATTCGGCACGCACGTTCTCCGCCGCGACGCGGAGTGCAGTGCCCGGCCTCGACCCGACCCGACGCGCGTTTTTTCCGAAACGGTGCAAAACGTTCGGAATCTCCTTATGCGGAGCTGATTGTTGATTGTTGACATCAGGCTGTTCCGGAGGAAATCGGCGCAAGCGCTGACTCATTGTGACATCATTTCATAAAAGGCTCTGACATCGCGTACGCAACATGAGTCAACACAAAATGCCATGGTTATGTATCTCCATATATGGGCATATGGGCAGATCTCCATATGGGCTACATATATGGGCATATGGGCACTGCTGACTCATGGTTATGTATCTCCATATATGGGCATATGGGCAGATCTCCATATGGGCTACATATATGGGCATATGGGCACTGCTGACTCATATGGGCATAAAGGGGACACAGATATATGGGCATAAATGGACGTATCGGCACAAGGGCTGACTCATACAGAGATCTCCATAAATGGGCATATGGGCAGATCTCCATATGGGCTACATATATGGGCAGGGCATATGGGCAATCTGACATCACTTCTGCTGACTCACGGCGCAAAACGTTCGGAGGAAATCGGCGCAAGCGCTGACTCATTGTGACATCATTTCATAAAAGGCTCTGACATCGCGTACGCAACATGAGTCAACACAAAATGCCATGGTTATGTATCTCCATATATGGGCATATGGGCAGATCTCCATATGGGCTACATATATGGGCATATGGGCACTGCTGACTCATGGTTATGTATCTCCATATATGGGCATATGGGCAGATCTCCATATGGGCTACATATATGGGCATATGGGCACTGCTGACTCATATGGGCATAAAGGGGACACAGATATATGGGCATAAATGGACGTATCGGCACAAGGGCTGACTCATACAGAGATCTCCATATATGGGCATATGGGCAGATCTCCATATGGGCTACATATATGGGCATATGGGCAGGGCATATGGGCAATCTGACATCACTTCTGCTGACTCACGGCGCAAAACGTTCGGAGGCTGTTCCGGAGGAAATCGACCCGACGCGCGTTTTTTCCGAAACGGCGCAAAACGTTCGGAATCTCCTTATGCGGAGCTGATTGTTGACATCAGGCTGTTCCGGAGGAAATCGGCGCAAGCGCTGACTCATTGTGACATCATTTCATAAAAGGCTCTGACATCGCGTACGCAACATGAGTCAACACAAAATGCCATGGTTATGTATCTCCATATATGGGCATATGGGCAGATCTCCATATGGGCTACACAGATATATGGGCATAAATGGACGTATCGGCACAAGGGCTGACTCATACAGAGATCTCCATATATGGGCATATGGGCAGATCTCCATATGGGCTACATATATGGGCATATGGGCAGGGCATATGGGCAATCTGACATCACTTCTGCTGACTCAAAGACAAACAGTTAAACAGATGGTCTACATATATGGGCATATGGGCATTCTGACATCACTTCTGCCGACTCAAAGACAAACAGGCAAACAGATGGTCGCTGACTCATTGTGACATAAAATGGACGCAATTTCCGTATATGGGCATAAAGGGGACACAGATACAGAGATCTCCATATATGGGCATATGGGCAGATCTCCATATATGGGCAAGAACCGTTCGTCCCACGGGCACGCGCGTTCTCCATATATGGGCATAAAATGAATGCCCCCATATATGGGCATAAAATGGATTGCAGACAGACAGATACAGATATCTCCATATATGGACATAAATGGACAGAGGCAAACAGATGGTCAAAGATCTCCATATATGGGCATAAAATGGACGCAGACAGACAGATACAGATATCTCCATATATGGGCATAAATGGACACAGGCAAACAGATGTTCAAAACGGGTCCTATGACAACAGGTATAATGAGGTTTGCATTAAAGGGGGAACCGGCACTGTGTCTGCAACACAGTTGGAGGCACAGACAGATACTCCATATATGGGCATAAAATGGACGCAGATAGACAGATATCTCCATATATGGGCATAAAATGGACCCAGAACTATAACTGCAGTGATCTCCATATATGGACATAAAATGGACAGCGACATACAGACAGACAGATACAGATAACTCCATATATGGGCATAAATGGACACAGGCAGACAGATGGTCAAAACGGGTCCTATGAAAACAGGTATAATGGGGTTTGCATTAAAGGGCGGGGCATTCATTCCCTATTTACATTGTTCCGAGTTGGCCAGGTCGCCGACTAGACGCTGGGCCGCCCGAAGGGCGGCCCAGCTTCTAGTTTATATAATAATACTAGTAAGACGCCTCAGGGCAACAAGCGACCTTGCGTCGTGCCATGTCTTGGCCACCTGGCCAGTGATGTATATCGGACCAGTTACCCATATATGGAGACCCCTGGTACCCACATATGGAGATCCATGTACTGTATATGGAGATATGCTGTGAGAGCCCAAACATGCAGTTATTCGTTATGTGAAAGTCCTATGACGTCTATGACATCTGACATCATACATACAATCCATTTCATACCCATACATGGAGATGTCTGTAGAACCAGCCACACAGATATGGGCTGTCTTGGCCATCTGTCTTGGCCATATATGGATCCTGTTAGTGTGGTATGTGGCCTCCATATATGGGCATTCCCATATGAAGTCCTGTTATATATGGGCTTAATATTGATGACATGAGTGAACTCCATATATGGGCATAAAAGGAATTCTGTTAGTGTGGTTCTCCTGACATCACGGTGAAGTCAGAGCATGATGTCAGTGCACAAACCCATGCTGTTAGAGAGGTTCCCCTGACATCACAGTGCCGTCAGAGCATGATGTCAGAGCGACAAATCCATAGACCTTACAAAAGTGTACACATTCGGACGGACGGAAGGTCGTTTACGGACAAGCTGAGACGGTTCTGATAGTAAACTGTGACATACGGTCGCAAAAATAATATTTTGATGCCAATATTTGTGTACTTTACTCAAGTAAAAGATTTTTTTTCCTTTTACTTCTACATTGCGGTATTGCTATACTTTTACTTGAGTGGAATACTTCTTCCACCGCTGGATGGATGCTAAGTCATCCCCCTGCCTCAGCATATTGGAGTGATGTGAGATTCCAAACTCCCTGCTGGCTGGCTGGCTGCTGCGATAGCGTTCCATGGAGAATTGTGAACGGCTGATGTGATTCGTGCAGACAGAGCAGGCTAGCGGACGCGTGAGCTGCACTGTACCCTGTAACAGCTTCCAGATTCTGTCATGGTCACGCAGCATCCAAACCCCAGCGCTCTCTCCACCATACAGAGCCTCCACCATATTGATTCAATGTGTGGTGTGGTGTGTCAGGGGCCCGCAGACTCCAGGGGCCAACAACACGAACCAGAGGTCTCTCTCTCTCTGTGGTTCCAGCCGTCTTGGAGGTCTGAGTTGGGTCTGAATCTTGATTATTTTGATAGATATCGTCTACCTTTGATTATTTTAAAATGCATTTCTGTTTGAATGAATGGGCAGTATACTGAGGAGACACAGGAGACGGAAGGGATGACGTAAGTCACAGGACATGGGTTTGGACTCAAAACCATGGCGTTCCATGTCACAAATAACTGCATAGTGTGACCACAGTTGTTAATCATGTTTATTATTCTAAAGGAATTGGAAAATATTAGGTGGAATAACTTCCAAACCGATTGCTATATGACTAAACTAAATGAAATGCTTCAATGACAGTAAGCTTTACTGTCAGTGGTTCTGAATCGTTGTTGGCTTCAGTTCCTTGATGTCTGAACTCAAGTTACGTGACTACAGCATTATACATTTATTTGTGAATTAATTTTCTCCATTGACTTTTACCAAATATGGAGATGATGATGTCTGACATCATAGACCACATGATACTGACACAGTATGGGCATTCCAAGATGTGGGCTTAATATTGATGACATCGGGGATCTCCAAAATGGGCATAGAAGGGATAAGCACTGACACAGAGATCTCCATATATGGCCATTATTTTATTAGTGAATACATTTTCCCTATTGACTTGAATGGGGATAAATTGTAAGACGGAATTCAGTTGCAAGTGTAACTCGCGTCACGGCAACCACACTTGCAATTTCCAATTGCATCTTTCTAGTTCTCTTTCTTTCTTTCCTGTTGTGTTGTATAATAATAATGCTTAATTTATGCTCTGTCATATAATTGTGAAAAAGATTATGTATCCTGGCAATACAGATAAAACCCTCCCCCAAGTCACTTTGCATACTACCCCCACCCCACTCCAAGCAGTAAACGTAGGGGAAACACTGTTTGCTGTTGTCCCAGCATCTACAGCCCCCATATAAAGTGACAGTTTAAAGCACCTCACTTCAGTCTCATTGAAAAGGCTGGAAACAACACAGATGAATACAACATACTAGCCCAGGGGTCTTCAAAGTTTTCAGGCCAAGGACCTTATTGAGAGAGAGACGAAGCAGGGACCCCCACAACCTTTTCAGAGATTCCATAGTTTCATTGTTTGACAGCACAGTCATCAGTGTATTTTGGATTCATGTCAATTTGTGTTTTCTGATATTTAACCACTTGAACCGTCAATACTTAATAAACATAACTTTTCACTCTGTAATTGGTCTGCTCTTTTCCCCCTCTACACCAAACCTCTTTGCCAAACTGCGAGGCGTTGTGAGCTTGTAGATCGTCTAGGGTTCAAGTGGTTCATATAAAAAAGGAGATAAAAAGTTTCTATCACACAAAGTTTGGAGGACCCCTTGTAGTAACTCTGAGGACCCCCTAGGGGTCCCGGACTCTTGTACTAGCCTATACATTCTGGATATCATCAGGTGGAAGCCTAATATGTCCAAAACTGTTACTTTTCAGGATTCAAATTCAAACTGCTAAAATAGCTTATGGATCTGCTGCTTTTGAAAAAATCACACCTAGTGTGAAGTGAGCGGTGCTATTTATGAGTTATTTCACTGAGCGTCACGCGAAGCTTGGCCAATGTGACACTAGCTGGGGCCTGGGCATACAACAAACGTTGAGCGTTTTGTGCCAAGATGGAGGCCAGACATGCATCCCACACAACATAGAAATACTTGTTACAGAGGATAAGGGATTTGTTCTGAACCCGGGTGTGAGATGACGATGCATGACGTCATCACATGACAAAGCCTATTGGAAGACCCATTTAATGAAAGGTGCAGCTTTGGCCAGACCATAAGAACTGTTGGGAGAGCGGATAAGAGAAGTATAATTCAGCCACCGGACTTTCATCAGTAGTCATTTTAAGATGAGTAGCATTGAGCATCCCAAGGTGACCACCATCCCTCACGTCACGTCAGAAGAGGTCATTGCAACGGGGAAATGGCTCAGACTTGAGAAGACAACATATGTGGACCCCGCAGGAGGCTCAAGAACCTGGGAGACAGTAAAAAGGACAACCAGAGCCACCAACACAGAAGCCGACGGCGTGGGGATAATTGCCCTGCTGAAAAGGACCCTCCATAAAGACTGTGTTGTTATGGTAAAGCAGTTCCGGCCTCCTCTGGGTCGTTGTACTCTGGAGTTTCCTGCCGGACTGATTGACGAGGGAGAGAGTGCAGACGTAGCTGCGCTGAGAGAGCTCAAGGAAGAGACGGGTTACAAAGGAGAGGTGGTCAGAGTCACGCCAGTGACCTGCTTGGACCCCGGCCTGTCCAACAGCACCACCCAGATCGTCACGGTCAACATCGACGGAGACGATCCGGAGAACATCAACCCCACACAGCAGCTTGGCGATGGAGAATTTGTCGAGGTCATTCTTTTACCGCTTGGTGAATTCCAACAAAAGATCGATGAGCTGCTCAAGAAAGAACAGATAGTTGTGGATTCTAAGGTTTACATCTTTGCCATGGGTATGGGTCCAGGCATCCTTCAAACCCAATGAGATCCCTGTCATCAACCAGTGAAAAGAAAGAGATCGGGGGCACCTGCTGGCCTACTGGGCCAGGCGCATACCACTTAGGCATTGCAACATACTGTAGGCATGGTTGCCTGCAGCGTCACCGGTTCGATTCCCGATCCGGACGACCTTTGCCGCGTGTCACTCCTCATCTCTCCCCCCATTTCCTGTCAGTCTACTGTCCTATCACTAAAGGCATAAAAACCCCAAACGATAATCTTTAAAAAAAGAAAAGAAAGAGATCCTGTGTTACATCCTGTATATTAAAAATCACACCCAATGTGAAGTGAACGGTGGTTGTGCTTGCATAACGTCTTCAGACTAGGATTTGTGTCTAGGATGCACAGGCTATGCTACACACACACGTTTTGCTATGGCAAAACGCTGAGGAAAAAGGCTACAGACACACGCACAGCCACTCTATGGAGCGGTTTAAATTGCCTTTTGGGTCGACGGACTTCACAAACCTACTGTAACATGCCCATATATAGAGATTGTTCTGGTGCAGATAGTTGTACCATGCTAATGAAACTGATGATGTCACGCTCCAACATTGCTTTCTGATATTACAGCTCAGAGTGTTAACCATAACCCCAAGCCTTATGGAAATTATTCTGATGTGTGGAGAGATGTGCCAGGCTCTGGATGGGCCAAGTGGAAAGTCAGCCGGATCAGCAGAACTCCCAAAAACAGAGTTAATGTCGTTAAACGTCCAGTGAAGCTTGGACAATGCCGAACTTTGCGGGCCGGACATACAGACATATACACACACATATCCAGATGTAGAAGCGGCTAACGCGGCTCAAACAACATAAATCCATAAATCCCCATACCGGTATATTGAGTACCCTGATGTCATATGGGGGACTGCCCCATAGGTCGAACTCCCGTTGGGTCGAACAGCGTCGGCAGGTTGGATAATCACCCGCGAGCATCGGCAGGTTAGATAATCACCCGCGTCATGGTTACTGAGGTTAGTTTTAGGGTTAGGCATAGTTTTACTGAGGTTAGGATTAGGGTTTGGGTTAGGGTTTGGTGTTCGACCTAATGTGACATGTTACTGTCATATGATATCATAGACTGGCCTGGATATTTGGGCATGCCTCACACAGAACTCCACTATATGGGCATGAAAAGGACACGGACAGGCACAGAAAACTCCATATATGAGCATAAAAGATACACAGACAATCAGATGAGTACAACAACACTTGAGCTTGTATTCCCAACTTGCATCATTCTTGACTTCCGTGATCCCCAAGTAGGCTGGCGTTGCATCGGTCTAGTAACTTACAACGGTGGCAGTGTATCATAGCAGTGTAGTTTGAGAATTGCGGTATGTTCCAATCACACCGCATTTTGATTTACCATGGATTTGTAACAAAGGTCTTATGATAAATACCGTAGTAGCACTATTAGGCCTAAGCCTTGCTCCACCTTTGGGCTGGTAAGGGTTGATGTGATGCTAGAGTGCAGTCTAGCCAAAACCAAGTGGAGACTCCTGTATCTCTGCCCTCCACACTCTCCTATCTAACATCAGAGTCTTGAGCTCTACAGTGTTGTTGTCTCCCACGGTGTCAATTTGCTTGCCTCTGGTTCCGGCCGGGTGCCTGATGCAGTGCCCTGCCACTAGTAGGACCCAGGGGCGACACACCAAATTCTGAGCCTTGGATACAAGGATTCACTGAGGGCCCCCCCATGAATGTTAACTATTGAAAAATAGAAGATATACAAGCTCACAGCGCGGCACTCGAGCTTGTAGATCTGCTATTTTTGAAAAATCGTGAAAATGTGTGCAAGAAACTTATGTTTCCATGTCAGTGGTGCTCAAACTTTTTCATGTCAAGGACCCCCAAGATGATATGTATTTGGCCACGGAACCCCCATCTCAAAATATTTCGTTCCAGAGACCCCCCAGAAGCAAAATTTGAGTTACAAATATTTGCTTAAAAAATGCATATATTCAAAGATTTGTACACATTTTCACGACTTTTCAAAAATAGCAGATCTACAAGCTTGCAGCACGGCACTCGGTGCCGCTCTGTGAGCTTGTATATCTGCTATTTTTCAATAGCTAAAGTTACTAGGGCCCCTCCACCTTGGGCCCTAGTAACTCAGTTCCACTCCCCCCCCCTTGTGACACCCCTGGTAGGACCACATTTCTTCTGTGGTCCGTCCATGTGACACCTAGAGCCAGTCGTAGCATTATTGTGTAGACATCCTGTGCTATGAGGTAAAGGTCAATCAATGCCAGGTTTTGTTAATATAAAAATGTTTTACATTATAAAAACATTCCTAGTCCTAAAGCATGCCAACATTACTTTAAATCGGCACCACATCCATTTGCAGCCTACCACAAATACATGGCCTACATACAATACACAGTGTACAAAGTAGCCTACACATCATTGCTGACGATCTTGTATCCCCGTATTTCAACGTTTTATATTTTTTCTTAAATGAATGCCCTACTACATCATACAAGTGTCACACAAAAAGTAGTGAAAATAGCATATCTAGTCCAAACTCGATCACAACGCATGTTGTTATCTGCATGCTATTTTCACAATTTGACTTAAGATTTTAAATAGTAAAAAAAAAAAAAAAAGTTTTGGACATACAAGGTTTCTGCAGGACAGCAACAATATAGCCTACTGTATGCATGAATATAACATAGCCTGCATAACTGTAGGCCTACATACTGTACCACAACACACACCGGACAACACTACCGTGTCCAACACTAAACAGACTTGGCCTTGTTGCAAACGTGCAAAAAGAGCCATAGAGATAGACTGTGCATGATCGTCCTGCCGCACGTAATCATGCTAAATCACAGTATTGTAAAGCATAAATGCTGGCTCAGCATTGGTAAGAATGGGAAGAGAGAGTGACAGACAGCTGTTAAACATAGACCAATATGCAATGAGGATCAATAACTCATCGCCAGTTGCTAATCAGCCTGGTCCAACAACCGTTAGTCATGCACCACAAACTGTCCACCCCATTTAATCAAAGCCAGGGGTACGAGGGGGGACAGTAAACCGCTGGAGCAATATGTCACACAGTCTGTTAAGAAATGGACAGGGCTAATTAGCCAAATGAAGGCAGAAAAGCAAGGACAGCCAGCGGTGGGTTCGGGAACTGTTAGAGACGACGTGTTGCCTATTAATTTGTTGTACGGCGAACTCATGTCTCCATCTCTCTCGGTGGGAGTGCTGCCATAGCAGACGATGATATATAGAATAACAACGTGTGTTTTTCCAGGGGAGTGTGAGAGTGATTCTCGTTTTCCTTTGGTGTTTTCATATTCTCAACCTCTGTGAACTCTCAGCAGTTCAAAGACATCTCAGATACCCTGCTTGGTGCTATCATAGCCATGAAAAGAAAGTCCATGAAAAGAAACATATAAAGCAACATTTAAAGTCTATAGCACGGCAACGCCTGTTCCACATGAGAAGGCTGTATCATTTTTAAGGTGTCTCAAAAGATCCAAAAAGCTTTCTACCACGTGACAGCCCAGAGCCTCCTGTCAGGGGCCATGACCATTTGATATGGACAGAGCTCTTCACACGTTTTATATGAGATACTTAAATGGTTGCCTGTGGAAATAAGCTTAGTCTTTTCTAGGATATCCTTTTAGTAGACCTTGTACCAGTGAACTGTACCGTCATGAAACTGTACCTTTTCCTATGCAAACTTCTAATAAAGTCTTCAATCAGTCTTCAATCAATACTTTGGCGACAACGAATCACGCAATATGACACTTGACACATCTATATGCATCGCTTGATGAAAATACTGGGAAGTGACACATCACACAAATCTTTGGTGTTAAAGTATGAATTAGGCTTAACACATCAGATAAGCAAAAATAACCCAGCTGTCATTTTTAAAATCTAGTGTGTACACTGTACAGAGTAGATGCAGATAAAGAAGATACAGTACAGCCAATGTCCTGTAAACGGAGCTCACAGGTTCAACCCATTCAGCAGCCAACGTGTCCACCCATTCAGTGTCCTTGGACAAGAAGCTGAACCCCTGCCTGCTTATAGTGCTTACTGCTTCTCTGGATAACAGCGACAGGTTGAAAGCATGAATGTAAATCTTTGAGCCGTTGTATTCCAAGGGTCTTTGTCATTACGAAGACCCTCTACAGTAGCCCAACTTTGTTTGCAGAGGAGGACTGACTTATACATGCAAATCCATGCATTACACACATGGGCGTCACACCAAATTCTGGGCACAAGGATTCACTGTGGGCCCCCCATGAATGTTAACTATTGAAAAATAGCAGATATACAAGCTCACAGCGCGGCACTCAGCTAAAGTTACTAGGGCCCCTCCACCTTGGGCCCTAGTAACTCAGTCCCACTTTCCCCCCCTTGTGATGCCCCTGATTACACAGGTTAAAATGCTGAACCAAAGCTCGTAGCTCAGGTACATTTAAATTGGAACTCATTCAAGACATGTACCGTACTTGGGCACAGATTTATATGATTAACTGAAAAACAACACGTCAGGGCTGCACAATGAATCATATCCAACAGCAGGTTCATATCCCTCAGTCACACAATATTGGCATACAGTAGTAGCAAATTGAAACACTTCATTTACATCACCTCCTGTAGTTGTTGATCCAATAAAAAAAAGTGACAATTATTATAAATTGTAGGCACCTCCATCTCTCTATCAGAGGATCATGAATCGTGTCTCGCAGAAAATAATAATAATTGTCCTTTGTTTTGATCATATTTTTGTCACTGTTGCACATAAATGAAATATGTCCTCTGGACTTAACCCATCCTAGGGCATGGTGTGGTTTACTGGTGCCACGAAAAAAAATCGCAGATACATATTTCCCATTGAGATTTTTATATCATTTTAATTGATATAAAAATATTATAGAAAAAAAAAATGCTAAACATAGGGAATTTATTAAATGTACTATATCATATAATTAGATATTCTTTTTTCCTTTTTTTCTTTTCACAGAATGAAAGGTTTTATGGTCATGACTCATGATTCACTGGGATCCTAGATAAAAAAAATTACATCAATATTTTTGTAAATCGCTATATGGGAAAAATGAATGGCCGACTTTTTAGTGGCACCAGTAAGTAAACCACGGTCACTGCTATAGGCCCCAAAGTGCCATTAATACGACACTTGGGGAGCAGTTAGTGTAACTGTCAACCCTCTGCCAGACACACTCAGCTATGAGCCCACCATTCCCATATAGCAGGGGTCTTCAACGTTTTCAGGCCAAGGACCCCTTAGTTGAGAGAGAGATGAAGCAGGGACCCCCAGATTCCATATAGTTTCATTGTTTGACAGCAAAATCATCAGTGTATTTTGGATTCATGTCAATTTGTGTTTTCAGATATTTAACCACTTGAACTGTCATTATTTAATAAACTTGACCTTTCACTATACTTGGTCTGCCCTTTTTCCCAGATCTACAAGCTCACAACGCCTCGCAGTAAGCTTGTAGATCTTGCTATTTTTGGCTAAAGTTCTCAGGATATGGACACAAGGGTTCAAGTGCATGCATATAAAAAAGGAGAAAAAAGGTTTCTATCACACACAGATTTGGAGGACCCCCTGTAGTAACTCTGAGCCCTAGTGGTCCCGGACCCCTGAAGACCCTTGCCATATAGTCTTTCATGCTTCTTTCTTTACACATTCTCTGTAAATGTGACACACACACACACACACACACACACACACACACACACACACACACACACACACACACACACACACACACACACACACACACACACACACACGTGCGCACACACATGCACGCACGCACACACACACACGGCTGAGTAATGCTCCAGTGTTATACATGAATGAAAGCTACACCAAAGTATGCTTTTTTTCTACATTTCAACTTTGAAATTGCATCATAAATCAAGTACGGCGTCGCCAAAACATTTCCCCCACAGCATGGCGTCCTCCTGGTATAAGAACGTTTTAGAAGCCGGCTATCCGGTTCTAACGTTCACCTAAATCTAAATGAGCTCTCATTCCTCACGGCTAGGGGTGTAGCAATACATTTTAATAGCGATTTGATACATATCACGATACATGGTTGACGATACGATACATGGACGATATTGGTTCATTCATGGCGATACGATACAATTCGATTTAATGATTTAAAATCGATATAGTAACTATTTAGCAAAGAAATTAAATCTGTGTGAAAGGTGTGGATAGTGCAGGTTTTTAAGGGAAACATGTATTATTATGGATCTAAATAAGTAAATCAGCCAAATACATGGACATTGTATATTGACAAACCTGCACCTTGACATGAACCCATAGATTGCACAAATTTATCGATAGACCAGTGTAGCTATATGGAAAGGAAAAGTAATTTCCTTTTCCAAGTCCTTTTCATTTTTTCTTAGTAGAAAGTATCGATACAATCGATTCTTTGCACTGCCGATTCGATACGATACAAAATAAAACAATAGGATTCGATTTTAGCTGTTTTCATTTCGATATACTTCGATTTTTTAAGTTAAAAACTAAAACGATATTTCGATACAGTTACTATATTGTTACACCCCTACTCACGTCCCTCCAGGTCCTCTACGTCTACTACACCCCCCTCTCCTATTTTGGCATGCCTGTGCCAGGTATTTGTTCAAATTCCTCACGTCCCGTAGGGATAGGTATGTCCTCCCCCCTCCCCCCTGCCCACCCTCTGCTCTTTACTGCCTGTCTGTCTATGTATGTATGCCAACACATGTATGAAGCAGCCAGTGTGTCTCAACATTAACAATGTTTAGTGGCGGCCTTTGTTGATTTCGTCGACTAAAACTATGACGAAAAATGTTTGTCGACTGCGTTTTTTTCACTGACAAAAACTAAATAAAAACTAAATAAAAACTAAGCTGTGATGACTAAAACTAAGACTAAATATATTGACAATTTCATCAACAAAATAAAAACTAGACTAAAACATTAGGGATGGACTAGTGGAGAAGAGAGTCATTTTTATGTTTGGTTGCTCTCAGGTGTTGCGTGCTGAAAATAGCCGATCTACAAGCTCACAACGCGTCGCAGCACAACCAAGTGTAAAATCAGACTGCATCAAGGCCTGCCAAAATACATTTTAGTTCAACTGTAGATTTAGTCGCCTAAAATCTTATGATATTTAGTCGACAAAAATTTGACAAAAACTGAAACTTTTCAGGTGACTAAATTATGACTAAAACTAAATGACATTTTATTCAAAAGACTGATTAAAACTAAATCAAATTTTGCTGTCAAAAACAACATTGGTGGCGGCTATAGGGATGGGACGATAGTCGTTATTATCGTTTATTGTGGGGGGGGGGGGGGGGGGGAACACTCACGATAATCGTATCGTGGAGATTTCATTTATTGTGAAATTATCCTCCGTCATGCACCACTTAAACCCTCTATAATGTAAAACTGACCTGTAAATAACGTACTCTCTACCAAATCTCTTTGCCAAAAAATACAATCTACAAGCTCACAACGCGTCGCAGCTTGTAGATCTGCTATTTTTTGGCAAATGTTCCGCCCCAGGATAATTGACGTTGGGGAAATTTTCAATTATCGCGGTAATATCGTAAATATCGGTAATATCGTAAATCACCGTTTCTTTGGTCACAATAATCGTGACATATCGTCCCATCCCAAGTGGCGGAACCCTCACCTGGGCCGTGGTCCAGGAGTCCAGGCACATAAGCAGCCTGTCAGTGTATCTGCAAAATTGGACATTAACCACTTTCAACCTGGCATGTCATTATAGAAAAAAGGTCACTTTTTTCATTCTACAAATGTCCAAATGTAAAAAAAAGTGGGAAAAAAAAACAATAGCAACATAGTCATGGTCTCACACAGTGAAAATAGCCACTCTACAATGTGTTGCAATGTGCGGGGAAGTGAGCTTTTGAGATTTTTTTCCCTCGTTTTTAAAAGGTTCAAAGTAAATTATGGATTTTTGTTTAATGTCTTTTTTGAAAGTTGTTATGCTTCAGTTCAGCTGACCAACATTCGGCAGTGGTGAGAAATATAAGGACCAGAGCCCCAGCGGGCCATACGATATTCTAACAACACTACAGAGATCACTAATGCTAGCACGAAGCGTGCAGTCCACAGCCAAAATGACTGTCTGGCCGGTCCCTACTAAACCAATTCTAACCTCTCAGCTGCGCCGAGTGCAGAGTTAGCATACCCGCAGGCAGCTGTGGGTTTCCAGTTTGCACGGCCAAAACAAACTATAGCGGCTTACAAGCAACCCTAAAGTCTCTTTTGATAACTCTGAAAAGAGCCACTGAATCTGTGACATCACGGCATACTGCAGCTAAAAGCCAGGCCACTTATTAGCGTACCGCATTTGAACTTTTCCTCTGACATGGAGAAATGTTGTTGTAGGGAGCCACTGAACGCTAATACTTAATCACTGCAATAAATTCAGACATCAAATCGCCATATAAAGTCATGTGTGAGAGTCGTGTGAGAGACGCCAATGTGTTGGGAGATTCAGTGGGACACGGTATTGACTTTGGGTCGGACACAAGGTGTACGTTAGTTTATTGCAGCGGCTTTATGAAATGACAGCAAATAACCACATCTTGCTGGTGTGTCAGCGTGCCTGACCGTCTGCCAGGTCTGCTGAAACTCTGAGCTCTCATGACTCATGCTCATTCTTACTGGAAGGGGCCAGTACACCAAGGCCATGGCTTTTGCATTTAGTATTAGAATGGTCTGGAAGAGCATTTATGGAATACTATACAGTAATATTCATGTTGGCGGAAGAAATGGTATTAAGTAAAGCTCATTGCTAGTCATCTCTGGTGCAAGAAGATCTGCCAAATTCATTTTGAGGCAAAAGCGGGTGCCACTTTTGTGGGTGGCTTCTCTTACACATACTTTGTGAATGTGGATACCAGCACTGTGTTTTATTTAATAAAGTAATTTCTATGCTATGATTTTATATTCAACTATTTAGGGAGATTCAGCACCCAAAGACCAGAGACTTTTTATAATTATCAATAATAAATACATTCATAAAATGTACAATTTACAAGACAACTTAAATAGCATAAAACGAAATGGGTATATGGAACCTGTGATAACGTAATTAATCATTTATCGTGATAATTAGGTCCAGCTGCTATCCAGCCACCTATTGGAGGACAATAGAGCTAATGGACTTAAGGCTTGCAATTCAATTCAATTCAATGGAGCCGTATTGGCATGAGAAAACATACGTTTACATTGCCAAAGCAAGTGTCACAAAGGAAGGAAAAAACTAAAAGAAAGCAGCATTATTTTTTTTTCAAAATGCATTTAAAGGTAGCAGCTCTGTTTCATACTGTATGTGCAGTAGGTCTAGATGTCAATGTGCATAGTTTAGTCCTTAGTAGTCCAGTAATTCTAGGCCAAAATTAGGCTAAACCTAAAACTAATTGCAATAGTAGCAAACTCAACTGATTCTGTATCCTCATTATGTCCTTAGTGAGGGAAAAAAAGTCCCAAGGAATCCCACCAGGGCAAAGTTTTGAAAACGACCTACCTACCTTCACTTACTATACACTACACTGTAACGGAAAAATTACTCCCAAAATCTGCTTTAAGTGGGATGTGAGGGGTCAAACTAGGGGTTTTTAATTATTCTGAATCCATTGCAAGCATTTGTTTTGCATGAAAAACATTCCTTGGGCAAGAAATGACCCCTCAAAATGATGGTTTAGTGATGAATCATCAATTTTCACAGTCTTTTGGGGTCCGTTTTTAGCCCAAGGGATGTTTTTCATGCAAAACAAATGCTTGCAATGGATTCAGAATAATTAAAAACCCCTAGTTTGACCCCTCACATCCCACTTAAAGCAGATTTTTTTGGGAGTCATTTTTCCGTTACAGTGTAGTGTATAAGTGAAGGTAGGTATAGGTCGTTTTCAAAACTTTGCCCCGGTGGGATTCCTTGGGACTTTTTTTCCCTCACTAAGGACATAATGAGGATACAGAATCAGTTGAGTTTGCTACTATTGCAATTTGTTTTAGGTTTTTTCATATAATGACTGGACTATAGGGTGGTTGTGTTTCTAGCCTCCTTTTGTCGTAGTAACAAATCTTGCAGCAGGTAACCCAGTCTCCTTGCCAACCCATAGGCACCTTATAATTGAGTAAGTGATGGAGAATAAAGGGTCAGAGAATAAAAGATCAGTGTGGATTCCCAAAGGGAATCAAAGAAGGAACAAAGGAGACCACCGTAGCTAGCCTGGCACTTCCAAACAAAAAGTGACATTTCAAGCCTATGTTCAGACAAAGAAGATTATCTGGATAAATGGTGAAATGTCACTTTTTGTTTGGATGTGGCAATACATTTGCAATGAAGGGAGCTACAGTGTACAGATCTTTGTTGCTTCTATGATTATCGCCCTTTGACCAAGCACCTGCCTCATTTGGTCCAAAGAAAGTCAGCAGATGCTCTTTCAAAGTGACAACCTGTTTTACATTCATACCCCCCAAGAGCTGCCCTGCTCTTCAGCAGCTCCTCTGAGGCGATATACAAAAAAGGCATAGCTTATCCAGAGCGATTTACAATAAATCAAGGCAATCACATACAGTATACAGTAGAATGCAGAGTGTAGTGCCTCAAAAAATAGGATCCCGTGAACCAAGAACTTAGCATCTCTCTAAACGATATTCTATCGAAATCACAATCTGTTCATTGAAACTATAAGGAAGGATACCAGGTAAACAATGAACCTAGCATCCGTTTAAATAACATGCTATCTAAATTACATTCTCAACATTGTGGTCGCACCAAATTCTGGGCCCTTGGAACAAGAATTCACTGCGGGCCCCCCATGAATCACATGAAGCTCACAGCGCGGCAACGAGTGCCGCGCTGGAAGCTTGTAGATCTGCTTTTTCTTTTTTTTTTAATTGTGAACATTTGTGCAAGTCTTTTAATATTTCAAATACTTATAAGGTTTTTTGAAAGACCTATGTTTCCCATCTCAAAGTATTTAGTTCCAGGAACCTCCCAGAAGCAAAATTTGAGTTACAAATGGTCGCTTAAACATACATTTGCACATAGTGACATAGATACTGTATGTCTGCATGACAGCCACATCTTTACTCATTAGCATCAACCAGTAAGACTCCCTAATCGGGAGATAAGCGACCGTAGGTCGCTTATCGCCACAAATAGGGCAAAAATGTGTTTTTCCAAAATCTTCCTGATCCATGTTGATGACATGAGTGTAGACATACTGTGTGGTGATTTTCGTGAGGCAGAATATGTCCACTCCACCTCACCTAGCACTTCACTCTCCCTTGTACAGGGAGAGTCTGAAATGCTAGGTGGTGAGGTGGAGTCTGAAGAGGTGAGTCTTTGCTCACCTCGGCTCTTTAACTGGGGTTTGCTCATGTTGTTGAGGGAAGAGACAGGGCTTTTACCACACCTTTCCCAGAGAGGGGATTTGAATCTTTGCCCACTTCACCATAGCAGATCTACAAGCTCACATTGTAAATCTGCTATGGTGAGATAGCACGTTACGAGCTTGTAGATCGGCTATTTTCAAATAGCCTAGGTGTAAAATAGGAAAATAGGGCTAAAGTGGATTAATGTATATGTGTTATAATCATTTATATCTGCAAAGTAACTAGTAACTAAGGTTTTCAAATAAATGTAGTGGAGTAAAAGTACAATATTTGGATCTGAGATGTAGTGGAGTAGAAGTAAAAGTATTGGAAATTGCAAATACTCAAGTCAAGTACCAATACCTAAAATTGTACATAGGTACAGTACTTAAGTAAATGTACTTATTTACTTTACACCACTGAGAGTCAATGCAACTGAATGCCACAACTAACGTTACACAACCCAGTCCTATAGACCTATAGCATTCAGATGAAATAACCACCACCATATACTGCAGGTGCGTTGTAAAACGTAGACCTTGATGTAACCGCCCATACCTCTGACTTATAGGCCTACTGTACAGCTATCGACGGTGTGCCAAAATATGATGCTCAGCCACCATTTATGGTCAAATGCTTGGAATCTGTGGAAAATATTGTTCCAGTATGGTTGTACAGTGAGATGTTCTCCTGGCTCGCAAAGTATTGAACCCCCCTATTACTGTCTGAGTCATCACGTTTCAGACTCCAAATTTCTCAAGCATGCAAGGTTATCCACTTAGCCAGCTCTCTGCCCTAGTCTAACAGTATACTTTGTCATATGAACGATAATGAGAATTCAAAGTGGCGGTGGAAAAGGAAAGAATTGAAATTGAATTATTGAACAGAATGAAATCATTACTGCAATTAGGCTACCATATGAAAGACATAAGACAGGACACATTCTGCTGTCATTGACAACTGAATTTCCCTTCTGGGATCAATAAAGGCCCATTATAATTGGGTATGAAAAATGTAAGTTCCTAAACTAGGCAAAAAAACAGAAGTAAAATGCTACAAAAAGATAATACAAAGAGATCATTTCTGAAGAATGTTCAACAAATGAGCCATACTTAAAACATTTTTTTTAGATTGTGGATCAGCTATTTTATATTTTAGTATTAACTAGAAGCAGTGCTCTTCCGAGCACAGGTCTCCACCAGGCCACACAAATCGGCCTGTTATAGCGCCACCATGAGGCTGATTTAAAAAATGTGGGGCAGAGGTTCTGAATTAGCATCCAGGGAGTGTGTGTGCTCAGTTTGGCAGCGATCGGGCCAACGGCGCCGGAGATTAGCTGGTAACAACCAGGCCACACAAATCGGCCTGTTATAGCGCCACCATGAGGCTGATTTGAAAAATGTGGGGCAGAGGTTCTAGATTGGCATCCAGGGAGTGTGTGTGCTCAGTTTGGCAGCGATCGGGCCAACGGTGACTGAGATTAGCTGCTCACAAACTGCGAGGACGGACGCACGCACGCACGCACGGACGGACGCACGCACGGACGGACGGACGGACGGACGGAGGGGAAAACATACTCTCCCTCAGCCTTCGGCTGGTGGAGACAATAATTAAATTGATAATAGTCTGCCTAATTTATCCTACTTAAGACTCTCCCCAAGTCCCCATGCACACACCCCCATCCACCCATCCACCCACCCATCCATCCATCCATCCATCCATCCAACGCCCTGCACCCCTTCGCACTCACACGCACGCGTTCGGCACTCCCCTCTCGCAGACACATCAAACACACAGAGGAGACAGGACAGGACACACACCAGCAGCAGGAGCAGACAAGAAGAGAGATCCGCTCAAAGTTTTGACTCAACGCGTTCCTCTGTCCATGAAGAATATTATAGTCTGCGTTTTAGCCTCTCGCTGAGATCATTGGGAATTGTTCACAAGAAGAGAAAGACGAGGATAATTCACCATGGAAAATGAACATAATATATCATCCCAAGGAATCCACGGAATATGATTTTCACATGCGCCTGGAATTAGGTAAGGCTCAAATATTGTTGATTGCACTAATCTTTGCACAATTGCATTTGATTTGGCAAAAAAGAAAGAAAATATATTTTTTCATAATTTAATTGTAAACATTTGACAAAGGTTTACAATTAACGAATGCACATAACCTATCAGTCCTACACTCTCAAACTTGTTGCATTAATTAGCCTATGCCTAATTAATAATAGCGATGTTGCTATATGCAAGCTGCCACTTACACATTTCAGATAAAGTTTTGTTGTAGGGGTAGGAAGGATATTTTGTATTGTTTTTTTTCACCAGTGATTTTCAAATTACAGCCGAGATAATCTACAACAATTCGCAAACAGTAGCTAAATGATGGTAAACTTTTAATTATTTTTAACCATGTAAAGTGCTAGTCGGCTTGAGCTTATAGGCTATAGGCTAATTATTTTAAAGTTTGTGATGAAAACACTAATGTTAGGTCTATATGACAACAGAATAGAATGAATTAAATGTCCATGATGTGCATGGTGTTATTGATAGGCCTATATGACAACAGATTAGAATGAATTACCGTAAATGTCCATGGTGCATGGTGTTATTTAAAGGGAGCGGGTGCATGGCCGTCTGGGGCCGCTCCTCCGTGGGGGTTCGGCTCTCCTTCCAACAATTCAACAGTAGCTCTTAACCCCGCGTCTGACCGGGTCAAACACCCGCCCCCCGTGTCGGCTTTGATGTCAGCGGCATATACATTTCTGCTGCAAATTTAGCTTCTTTGAAGAAGAAAAAAAGGAGCGTCCAGCATCATTTACTTTTGTGGCACAAATCTAATTAAAAAAAGTAGCCTATTGTTATTGGTCTACTTTTTCTCCCTTCTCTATAGCCTCATAACGTTCTAGCGTGTCACGCATGTGATGGTGTTTTGATTGATATTGATTGATTGATTGAATACTTTAATAACAGTTTGCAAACAGTAGCCTACAGTGGAACGATTATACAATGATGCCAAAAGGATAGTCTAACATCACAAAAAGCCCCTGAGGGCTCGTTTCCATTGTGGTGTGAAAGGCAAAGTGCGAATTAGTTCAATTATCCTATTAAATTAGGCCTATTGTAAAGACAGCTGGCCAGTAAAGTGGCCGTCTTTTCAAGCCCATTTAGCTCGACAGTTAAAAAGGAATTTGATAACCCAGTGAGGAATATGTTGTTATGTTAGAAATGTGTCCAAAGCCCAACAATGGCACCGATGCGTAAAAGCACACAACATAGGTCTATATACATACCTACAAGTCAAAACATGTAGGCTATTAGGTCTGGGAGGCAGAATAGATACCGACTGTTGAGATACTTTAATAGTTTCCTGTGGAAATAAGCTTAGTCTTTTCATGGATCTCCTTTTAGTAGACCTTGTACCAGTGAACTGTACCGTCATGAAACTGTACCTTTTCCTATGCAAACTTATAATAAAGTCTTCAATCAATCAATCAATCAATCAATCAATCAAACAAGATGTCCTCCTAAAAATAACAATAGTTTTATTGTTTGATGGTTACAGCAGTGTTTCTCAAACTTTTACATTTCAATGTCTCCCCTTAACTCTGACAGTGTACAGTGTACAAAAATTTGTACACTGTCAGAGTTACAGACTTGTATGGGTCCATTTAGACCCCCCCCCCCCCCCCTAAAGGAACCCACAGAGTCCCTGGAATCCACTTTGAGAACCACTGACTTACAGGTTATACGTTACAGGTCATATTAATGGCCTGCCGCCTTCTGCAATGAAAGTGAGCAACAGCGTGCATGGCCTGTGCCTTAAGGTGGCTGGCAGGGGGTCTAGATGTACAACTGTGCTGTTGCCCTCCAGGCCTATACTCTGAAGATCCAATTATTATACAAAAAAAAAAAAAAAAGAACAGGCTGAAAAACGACAGGGCCAAGACAAGGCTACTGTTAAAACGATAAGCCTTTGTTTTGACATGGGTGGTTATAGGTTTCCAGACTTTCCACTATGTGTTGATAGAAATGTAATTACCGCACGCATATTCCACTTAAATTTAACTACATAAAGGCTATCTTTGGTTAAGTATAATAAGAGACAGTAATCGTTTATATTGAGTGATATTGCATTTTAATCAATTTCTCACATTTCTCTCTTCTGTTTCTCCCCTTCATCTGTTCTTTCCCCAACTCCCAACCCTTCTGTCTCTTCTAAAATGACTTGACATTTCTTTTAGACAGTTATCTGTCTTTTAGCAATCACTGGCCATACATTCCTTCTAAATTCCCAACCATTTTTATATAACCCCCAACAACAATGGAGGCCATAGGCTCTGTGCCTCCTTCCACCTCTCCGTACACTTTCCCTCTCATGCCCAACTCGTCCGTCCCCTCGTCCATCCCCTCCATCTCTCCGTCCATCACCAGCTCGGTGTCGACGCCTCTGTTCTGCTGCGTGCTGTCGCTCCTCTCGCTGCTGGGCATCTCGGGGAACCTGTACACCCTGATCCTGCTGCTCCAGCGCAGGCGAGGCAAGAGGAGACGGGGAACGACGGGGCCCATCACCTGCTGCTCCCTGAGCCTCCCCGTCCCGCCCTGTCTGGCCAGGTCCTCCTCTTCCCCGCTGTCCCGTTCCTCCTCTCCCGTCTCCTCCTCCTCCTCCTCTCCGTCCTCCTACCTTCACATGCAGGTGCTCAGCCTGGCGCTGGCGGACCTGCTCTACCTGTTCACGGCGCCCTTCATCGTGTACGACAGCCTGGGCAACGGCTGGGCCTTCGGGGAGCTGGGCTGCCGCTTGCTGCTGAGCCTGGACCTGCTCACCATGCACGCCTCCATCTTCACGCTGTCGGCCATGTCGCTGGATCGCTACCGCGCCGTGGCCGACCCGCTGCACGCCTCCTCGTCCCGGTCCTCGGGCCTGCTGCGCGTGGGCCTGGCCTGGGGGCTGGCGGTGGCCCTCAGCCTGCCCATGATGATCACGCTGCACCTGGAGGACAACGCGCAGGGCCAGCAGCTGTGCGTGCCGGCCTGGGACGAGCAGAGCTCCAAGGTGTACCTGAGCGTTCTGTTCTGCACCAGCATCCTGGGCCCGGGCCTGGCCATCGGAGCCCTGTACGCCACCCTGGGCCGCCTCTACTGGGTGTCCCAGACGCGGCCCGCCTGGGCGAGGGGCGCGGGCAGCAGCACCTCCTACCCACCGCGGGCGCCCAAGCCCAAGGTCCTGCTCCTCATCCTGGGCATCGTGTTGGCCTTCTGGGCGTGCTTCCTGCCGTTCTGGGTGTGGCAGCTGCTGCCGCTGTACCAGCCCGACATGCTGCGGACGCTGCCCGTGAGCACGCAGGTGACGGTGAACCGCATCCTCACGTGTCTGACGTACGGGAACTCGTGCGTGAATCCGTTCTTCTACACGCTGCTGACGGGCAACAGGCGCAGGCGGAACCGACAGACGCTGTCCTCTGCGAACCAGCTCTGTCGCAAGAGCAGTCCGCTGCAGTAGAGTGAATGTCTATGGAACTATGTAGAAGTCAAAGGTTTATATTTGTGTGCGTGTGTGTGTGTCTGTGTGCGTGTGTGTGTGTGTGTGTGTGTGTGTGCGCGCGCTGACTAGTTTTACTAGTTATATTTGAACACTGTTTATGTGTTCCATAACCAGCACCAAAGACCATGGCTTTAGCCAGTGATTTAACCACGGTGGCCCTATTTTGGGCACATTTTCAGAAAATGTTAGTACAATTCATTTTTTCCCCCTAAATAGAATATCTTCAATCTCAACTACGACACGTTGTGAGCTTGTAGATCCGCTATATTTAGCTATTTGTCACATGGTGGAGTACATTATAGCCTCGCGTAGCCAGACGAATATGCCTTTGCAAATAAAAATTGCCACTGGCTATGCGAGGCTAGGAGTATATACTGTAGGGCCTACGTTAAGAGAAGGACAATAGCAGTTGAGCCGATAGCACTTTGTATGGAAAAAGCAGACCATATTTCCTGTCAGGAGATTAAAGATTAATCTTAGCTTTATCTGCGTTTATCATATTTTTTCCCCAGGTGATTTGTTTACTGTCATAGTGACAAACAATGTATTACCATTTTGTTTTTTTTAACAATTCAATTATGGAAAATGTATTTTACAGTAAACCAGGTTCTCACACACATCGAGCTCAGGTTAATTCTAAGATTAAGATCAAGCGATACGAGAGAATAGAGACAGAAGACTTAGCAGTCAGAGTTGACCTGTTCAACAATAACATATACAGTATATACTATATGATATGATAACACATATACATATACAAATATAAACAGTACAAGCATTTCCAGTGAGTCATATGATAATGCACTTCAACTTGACTTTGGAGTATTATCAAAGAAGTTTACTGTTGGAGGACAACTGGCTAATGGCTATATGACCACTGGTCAGACATAGTCGGAGCATGTTATTTTTGGTTGACAGAACAAATTGTTTGAGGGCTTTGGCGAGGCTGGCTTTGCTTTCCTTGACGCTTGTTAAAAAACAACAGAGGTTCTTTTTTGTTATTATCACCACCTGCATGTTGTGTTGGCAAATGTATATTTTTGTATAAATCATGCAATGCATAGCATGGCTTCAATGAGTTATGCTTAAATTCTAAGTGATACTTCTGATGTTATGTAATATAGCCATTGAATAAAGAATACTCTTTCTATATGTTACTCTGTGTCATGGTCTATCTCAAGGGTCTTCAACAGGGGGTCCGGGACCCCTAGGGGGTCCTCAGAGTTACTACAGGGGGTCCTCCAAATCTTTGTGTGACTTTTTTTCTCCTTTTTTATATTAACCACCTGAACCCTAGTGTCCATATTCTGAGAACATTAGCCAAAAATAGCAGATCTACAAGCTTGTAGATCGGCTGTTTTCGGCAAAGAGGTTTGGTGTAGAGGGGGAAAAGAGCAGACTAGTAAGTACAGAGTGAAAGGTCAAGTTTATTAAGTATTGACAGTTCCAGTGTTTAAATATCAGAAAACACAAATTGTCATGAATCCAAAATACAGAACACTGATGATTGTGCTGTCAAACAATGAAACTATATGGAATCTATGAAAAGGTTGTGGGGGTCCCTGCTTCATCTCTCTCTCTCTCAACTAAGGGGTCCTCTGCCTGAAAACGTTGAAGACACCTGGTCTATCTGTTTCCCTTGCACGGTGCTATTCAAGCAGCTTGAATATCTCTGCACATAGTGGAGGCGCGTGAGGTCCCTTCTACTTGGCCCCTTGGACAAGAACACAACGTGCAAAATCCATGTGCTTTGGGGGTTTATGGTCATAGCAGATGTAGAGAGTCGGAGATGGAGAAAGAGAGAGAGAGAGAGAGAGAATGGGACATGGGGAAATATCACAGTGACCACATCTAATTTGGCCGGTGGGTATGAGACGGCTGAAGGGGGGGGGGGGGGGGGGGGGGGTAGGAGAGGACAGGAGGCTGAACAACAGATTGTGATAATAGACAGACAGACACAGACAGGACCACAATGGAAATGAACCCCCTAGGGCAGACCTGGGCATTGTGCAGCCCAGGGGCCGTATGCGGCCCTTTGGTTCACTCTGATCGGCCCGTATAGTTAATGGCAAATTACAAAATGAACACATTTTCAAATTTTACCTCATGCATGGACTAAAGGTGGTTGCACACTGCTGCGTTTTTCGGGCCGAATATCAGAGTGAATTTCGGAGCACGCAAATAAAAAAATCAACCTCACGTTATGTCAGTCACGTTTGCACACTGCCGCCCGTTTCGCGCACCACTCGTCCCTTGCTCTCTTTATCTCTCTCTCTCTCCTTGCCCTGAAAAACGCATTTCGCAACGAAAAACGCAGCAGTGTGCAACCAGCTTAAAGCTGGCATTGCTTTTATTTTGACGTTTTTTATTCACGTACATATGGACGCAATGCGTACATCAGCATGTGTGCGTGACCACTGGATGTTGTCTCAATAACAAGCAGGTGGTCAGACTGGTCACAAGTCAAGACGACCTGCCTTACCTTACCCATCAGAAATGGATAAAGTGGCTAAAAAAAGAACAGTCGATGCCGAATGCCGTGTTTTCAACAAAAATTGGACTGCTAAGTATTTATTTACTGAAGTCGGAGTTAAAGCCGTGTGTTTAGTTTGCGGGGTGCACATCTTGCGGGGAGCACTGCCTTTTGGCCCGGCACTCCACAACATTTTCTGTTGTTCATGTTGTGGCCCCATGGAAAAATGAATTGCCCACCCCTGACCTAGGGCTTTATGTGTTATGCTTTTAACAACATTGTAACAGCGTACCTCTGTACTATTTGGACACTGTTAATCAAAATTCAATCAATCAATCAATCAATCACAGACAGACAGACAGACAGACAGACAGACAGACAGACAGACAGACAGATAGGCCGTTATTGATCCAGTTGTCATGGCAGTACCACAGTAAAGATGAAACAAAGAAACAGGCACGGGTAGAGAATGAGTACAGGATAAGTGGTAGGGTAACACTAATTAAAATGTTGACAATATAAAATATAACATCATGGCTGGTCAGGTATGCATGATGTGTAAGTAAAGTAGAGAAATAGAGGTGTTATGTAGGTATCATGAGCATTCTGTCTCCAATGAAAACAACACACAAATAGACTTAAAGACTGAACTGGCCATCTGTACTTGGACTGACCGAGTTAGCATAGGATATTATGAACCATTTGGAGATCTAAGTGTAGGAATGAATATCGTGTGCAATGAATCTATCACTAGTAAAAATCGCGAAGTTGCATGGTATCAAACACGACACACATGCATACAGTATCTCCTTGTATGGGCAGTTCTGTCCGTGACGTTACAGTATCTCCATACATGGAGATCCGTGCTCATACGTACATACCTACATACATACAATCAAAGCCAGACGTAGGAGCGGTTAGCACGCTCAAAAAAGGTCCCAAATGGGAAAGTACAAGACAGCGATGGACGACAAACTGGGAGATGGCAGAGAAGAGATGGGTGAGAAGAAGAGAACATTAGAAAAAAGAAATCCTCAAGTTTCTGTTGGGAACTTTTATTTGTGTGTCTGTGTCTGTCAGCGTGTCTGTGATGGGTGAAGGTGTTCCCCCGTCCCTGTGTGTGTGTGTGTGTGTGTGTGTGTGTGTGTGTGTGTGTGTGTGTGTGTGTGTGTGTGTGTGTGTGTGTGTGTGTGTGTGTGTGTGTGTGTCTCCCCTTGTAGCATGGGAACCGAACCGTCTCTGTCTGTCTGGCTCAAAGAGCGCTCTGTACTGTATCGCAAACCCTGCTGCTCTTTGACGCAGATGAGCAAATATTGTTGTTTGACAGAGAGGAGCGAGGCTGCATGGGCCGGGGGATGGGATGGATGGGACAGTGGGATGAGAGGGTGGAGGTGGTGGTGTATTGCATGAGGGTGGAGCTCACTGTGGTGGTCTGTTACCATTACCATAGTGACTCAAGTATCAGTAATACAGTGTTCCCACACATTTTCACCAATTCAACAAAACTTTTCCAAAACCTTTCCAGAATATTTAACCCAATTTCCAGGACTATATAACAATAATTCAGCTCAATAACAAGTCACTTTACTCCTATGCGCAATGCCCAAAGACAGGTAGTGTATGCCAGTGGTTCTCAACCTTTTCAGGCTGTGACCCCCGAAATAATCATATTTTAACTGGGGACCCGGCACCCTGACGAGCACTAATAGTTGAGGAATTTTGTATAACACGTTTCTATTGTGAAAATAGCAGATCTACATGCTCACAACGCCTTGCAACGCGAGGCGTTGTGAGCATGTAGATTGGCTATTTTCACAATTTCTGCCTCTAATATTTGACAATTTGGCCCATGTTTAATTTGTCATTTCAGAGGTATTAACAAATAGCTATTTTTTCCAGGACCTTCCCGGACCCTTCATAAATTCCAAAACTTTTCCAGTACTGGAAACATATTTTTCTAATTTCAAAATATTTCCAGGAATTTCATGACCGTGGGAACCCTGGATCCCCAAATTGATACTTACCCTAACCCGCGGACCCCCATTTGAAAAGATATGCCAGGGATCCCCTTGAGAGTTTTTTTACGGTGAAGCTCAACAGCAGTCATTCTCAACCTTTTACATTTTCAAGTGACTTCAGTTTGATATGCATTAGACCTCTAGACCTCTCATTTGATGGCCTCTTATCTCTGAGACCATAATCTACACTGTATCTACAAATGGAACCAAATGGACCATTGACGAATGTGCAAGATATGGTGGGGACATTAACTTCATTAACTTCACAGTGAATTTTAGAGCAGACAACTGGTCTGTACTCTATAATTGAGTACCTGAGACGAATAACAGTCTAAGTCCGTATTTTAACATTTTGGATAAAGATATTTTTTTGACTTACCAGACTGTAAACCACAAACTAGAAGTTTTTAATCTCTTAAAGTCTTAATGTACTCCCCTCTCATTGTGTTGAATTAGATTTTTTTACTTATATATACTTATATATATTAGGAATTATAAGACATAATACTTAAGTAAAGTGGAAAAACAGTATATCTCCAGCAGTTTGTGGAACAACAGTCTAAGTCCGTACAAGCAATATTCATCAGACAAAGGGAGCAGATAACATTAAAACCGACAATTAAAGACAATGAGGGGGGATTGCATTAACAATTTAACAGATTAAAAATGACTAGTTTGTGGTTTACAGTCTGGTAAATCCAAAAATATATATATTCAAAGAAATTCAAATATGGACTTATACTGTTATTCGTCTCAGGTACTCAATTTATCTTAACATAAACTACCAGTGTATGAGAAAAGTGGAAATGTACCTTACACCACCAGCACCCTCAAAATAGCATTCTAACCACAATTTATAACACTACCATACTACCGTACAAAAGCCAGCCTTTGTTTGGTGAAAGGTTGCCCTACCATGACATAGTGCTGACACCCAACCAGACCAAAGTGGTTTGAACAGATCCACATTGCAATCTCAGCAGTGGGCCTAAAACGAGATTTAAAACTCTAATCTGGGACTTATTTTAATGGATAAAATGATCGTTATTGTACTTTGTACATTGTTAACTCACAATTACCTCTCTCCGGAGGGAGAGGGAAACGACAGAAAACATACAGATTATAGCTTTACAACTAAACATAGGTTCAGGCTTAAACATGCTATGCAATTTACAATTTCGGCATTTAGCAGACGCTTTTAATCCAAAGCGATTTACCATAAGCATCAATATAATAAGCAAGATAATATGTCAGTACATCAACAACTATACAACAAATGCATAGGAATATCAATCTAGAACAGGAGTCTTCAACGTTTTCAGACCAAGGACCCCTTAGTTGAGAGAGAGATGAAGCAGGGACCCCCACAACCTTTTCATAGATTCCATATAGTTTCATCGTTTGACAGCGCAATCATCAGTGTATTTTGGATTCATGTCAATTTGTGTTTTCAGATATTTAACCACTTGAACCGTCAATACTTAATAAACTTGACCTTTCACTCTGTACTTAGTCTACACCCTTTTCCCCTCTACACTAAAGCTCTTTGCTAAAAATAGCCGATCTACAAGCAGATGTAGATCTGCTATTTTTGGTTAAAGTTGTCCGAATATGGACGCTAGGGTTCAAGTGGTAAATATAAAAAAGGAGGGAAAATATTTTTTTCTATCGCACAAAGATTTGGAGAACCCCCTGTAGTAACTCTGAGGACCCCCTAGGGGGCCCGGACCCCCTGTGGAAGACCCCTGATCTGGAAAAACAACAACATAGGTAGACCACGCAAAACTTTTCTAAAACCTAAAAATGCTATCTAGCTTCATGTGTGGTTATGCACACAGATTACTGTTCCTGAGTGCTCACTTGCTTATCAGAGCAGCCTATTTAAATAACCACTTAAACCCTATATAAGTTCCGGAGTCTCCCAGAACGCTATAGGCTACAAGGTCCCCTCCTGTTCTTTGCTCTACGCTAAATATCCTTGCCGAAAATAGCCAATCTACAAGCTCAGGCCACAACTGCTGTCGTGCAAGGCTATTGCACATGTTGCTAATGCTGCAAAGTAAACGGAAAACACAACAATCACCTCACTCAGCCTTAACCCACATAGCAAAAAAGGAAAACCTTGCCGATCACAACGCGTACAGTAGATCTGCTATTTTCACTGCTTCTTAAACATTTGTTTTTGTAATTTATGGCATTTCTTAGATTATTTCTTGATTTCTTCATGAAACAATTGAGAAAAAAAGAAAAGAAAGAAATTTAGTTTTTCATTCAATACAATATTAGCTTTTTGGGAATGTTTTTTTGAAATTGTTTTGAAATAATAGTTATTTCCTATATACAAAATATAGGAAACTAAAAAATTATGGGACCCATATTTATCCGTGACCCACAAATGGGTACCCGGCATCCATGCACAGACGGTGAGAACATCTCCAGCCCAGTATCCTGTCATTATCAACCAGATCATCTTATTTAGCATTATTTAATACTCTGAGAGCACTCAAAAAAGAGGAGGACGGGCGTTAAAAGCAGGGTACTTTATTGCATTTCAAACCACAGGTTTGTTTCGACCACAAGGTCTTCATCGGGCATATACTGTATGAGCAAGCCAACAAACACAGGTCCTTATATATACAGAAATGAAGAAGCCTAGGCAATCAGCAATTCAGCATTAGGACACACACCCATACAGTAGTTACACACGCGAGTTCATATAATTACCTCTTGGCGCCTATCAGTGTAGCTCACACACTAACTATGGGCATGTGTCCTGATACTGATTCCCTAAGCTTCTGCATTTCTGTGTATATAAGGACCTGTGTTTGTTGGCTTGCCTCATATATTATGCCCTGATGAAAACCAAGCTTGTGGTCGAAACATGTCGGCTTTTAACTATTTTGCAATGCGATAAAGTACCCCTGCTTTTACTCCCGTCCAACTCTTTAAAGGAATGTGTTGTCTAATCTCAATGTGTCGTCATGGCATTAGGCGCAAACAAAAACAGTCAGCTCCATATATGGGCACAAAAGCATGTTGTAGGCATACATTTTTGACATCAGTGATCTCTATATACTGTATGTGTATAAAAAGGGACAAGGACTGACAAATTCAAACATCCGGTTGTCCAGAGCCACAGTTCTGACCGCTATGCTCATATACTGTATGGTCATGTGCATATATGGGACCGACTTCAATTAACTCGGAGTGCGCGGCGGCAAGGACTTGAGGGAGTGCAGTGCCCACCGCCGATTTAGCTCGGATATCCAGTTGTCCACAAAAATGCCCATATGGGCATTGCTATATGTGGGCATATACTATTGACATCAGGGATCTCCACATATGGGCATAAAAGGGACACAGGTAGACAGACAGAAACATCTCCATATTTGGACACAAAAAAGACAAAAGACAGTACAAAGGGGACTTTGACAGAGCCTCTAACACTATGACTGTGGTGTGACGTAGTAGGTGTAGGCCCGAACTCTAGACGTGAGGGCCAAACCTAAAGTTATGATAAATGAGCTACTAGGGTCAGCCATTGAAAAGGAAAGGTTGTTGTTTCTTACATAACAGCCCTTTGAAATATTTTCTTTTAGATGGATATTCAGGAGCAACACTGATCCATCATGTCGAGTTTTTAATTTCATCACCGCAGTTAAAAGACCCGTGTAATGTTACAAATCTGATTTAAATGGTGTTTGTCTTATGTTCGGGCAGACCAAGAGGGACCACTGAGCTGCTGTTAACAGCGTGTGTTCTCGTCTATACTTTGAAGAACTTCTGTCTACTTAGTGCACCTATGAGACTTAGCAAATTTCATGCTACGATATACTGGAGTGAGCCTGTCTTAACTGTGTAAAGTGAGAACCAGGGTCTGGATTCATTTATTTGCACATAAAGTGGATGCATTCAGGAGGTGGACATATGAAAGCTAAGAGAAAAGACATACTGTAACAAGGCACGGGCCAGGAGCCCAGAAATCCAAAATGGGTATACGACCCACAGGCAGGGGCGTCACAAGGGGGGGAAGTGGGACTGAGTTACTAGGGCCCAAGGTGGAGGGGCCTGGAATTATGTCATACTTTAGCTATTGAAAAATAGCAGATATACAAGCTTGTAGATCTGCTATTTTTTTTTACATCGTGAAAATGTGAGCAAATCTTTGAATATATGTATTTTACTAAAATTTTGCTTCTGGGGGGGTCCCTGGAACGAAATATTTTGAGATGGGGGTCCGTGGCCAAATACATATCATTTTGGGGTTCCTTTACATGAAAAGGTTTGAGCACCACTTACATACAAACATAGGTTTTTTTGCACAAATGTTCAAGATTTTTCAAAAATAGCAGATCTACAAGCTTGCAGCGCGGCACTCAGTGCGGTGCTGTGTGCTTGTATATCTGCTATTTTTAAAGCACAACATGGTTTGACTGCATTCCCAGTCTAAATGGGTTAAACCCCCCCCCCCTCCCCCTATGAAGAACAATCATGGGGGGCCCACAGGGAATCCTTGTACCCAGGGCCCAAAATGTGGTGTGACACCCCTGCCCACAGGGTCACTCGGTTAAACTGCAAATTATTATCGCGTTATAAAACCAGACAAAAGTGATGGAAAATGCAGTCTTCTCTGAACACAAGTACAAACATATATATGAAATCGCATACGTGTTTTGACTACACACACTACATGTCATGACTCCATGGTGAGTAAGTTAGCCAAAATATCTCGGTGAATTAATACTGTTCTTGAGCGCACATCTTTACTTTAACCCATTTAGGCCTAGAATTATCGAATGATTTAACCAGTGAAAAATAGCAGATATACAAGCTCACAGCGCGGCACCGAGTGCCGCGCTGCGAGCTTGTAGATCTGCTATTTTTGAAAAAGTCGTGAAAATGTGTGCAAATCTTTGAATAGATGTATTTTCAAAGCGAACGTTTGTAACTCAAATTTTGCTTCTGGGTGGTCCCTGGAATTAGATATTTTGAAATGGGGGTCCGTGGCCAAATAAATATCATTTTGGGGGTCCTTCACATGAAAAGGTTTGAGAACCACTGACATAGTAGTCTCTCAAGAACAGACTAACTGAGCTCCAGTTAAGTGAAAAGGACCTTTTCTTTGACGATGGCTGGCCAGATTGCTGACATAGAAACACAGGTTTTTTTCCAAAAATCTTAGAAGGATTCAAAAGACACTTATAGGATCGGGTCAAAAATCAAATTTTCACGATTTTTCAAAAATAGCAGATCTACAAGCTCGCAGCGCGGCACTCGGTGCCGCGCTGTGAGCTTGTATATCTGCTATTTTTTTATATTTAAATCATAAAATATTGCGTCATAATGTGTTCAGGCCTAAATGGGTTTTAACCACCCTAATAGACTGTCAAGGTCAACAGACATTTGTCAAGGGCGGGGTTCTCCTGCAACAGCTGGCAATGCCCACCGAAGCCCATTCATTTAGAGACTGTAGGGGTTTTCCTGCGGGCTATCGTCTATTCTGCCCGTCCATGTGTTTCCATTTACCTGGCCTGGTGGTTACCTCGGAGCGTAACGTTCCCACTGCTGTTATAACCCAGCACTATGTGCGGTAACACCACGGGGGGTGCCTCTGTTGTGAAGCTAATGCAATAGCCATTCACCTTCAGCAGACGACCACTCCGAAGCTCGCAGGCTATGTTTACACTGGCAACCCTAATCAGATTTTTTTCATTTTAAGTTATATTGTATGTAAACTTGCACTGCATACCGTCTGCAAGTTGAAGTTCCATGTTTAGTTCTTTTCACATGAATTCCCTACTAGGCTATATGTTCAGACTGGCCGCCTAAATCAGAGATTTGCCTATCCAGATTGGAATCAGTTTGGTTCTATATTTCAGCAACACAAAACAACACAACACATGGAAATCGATTTTTGCTAATCTGATTTGAACCACATTCCTAGATTTAAAATGTGATTCAAATCAGATTTTTAAGATGTGTTTCAGTCTGTACACTCTGTACACAGTCTGAAACCTGACGGTGTCACTCGCCAACACTAGCTAATCTGCAAGCTCACAACACATTGCACCACGACTCGTTGCGACCTTATACTGTAGGAGCCTATTTTCAGAGAGCAAAACTATCATACGACAGAGTACAAGTTAAGCATTATTCACGCCTATGTAGTTCGGTCATTACCACAGCAATCAATGCAGAATTGCAGATAGTTAGGCGATGTCTGAACTCTGAATACAGAATTCTGATTTGATCATTTGCAAATAAAAGTGTGGGCAGTCAGTCAGGCCTAAAGATCAGATCTGAGATAGATTTGCCAGCAGTCTGAACATAGCCTTAGTCGTCCATTTCTTATGGGAAAGATTAATGGAGACACAGTAGGAAAGCTGAGAAGGACAACCCGTGGGGAAGACTGATGGGATTCGGATTTGACCTCAAGTCATACAGTTGGGTTCCTAACCACTGCTATGCCCTCACTGGGCAAACGGGCATGACTCAATTGGCAGTTTTGCAAGAAACTTTAGTATACAAAAGTGATGGAAATTTGAGTGAATTCACCTCTGTGCACTTTTTGAAAACTCTCTCAAGGGAGTTTTGGACCCTTGGGCCATACCAACATGACAGAAGATGGAGGGGGTGCAACTTATGTAAAGACAAGACTTATCCAAGAACGACATTTAGGCGGGGGCGGCGTGGATATTAAAGCACGGAGGGGTCAGTTGTTTTAATCTGCCAGTCTTGCATATTGCACAGGGTTTCTGGGGTGCCAGTGTGTCCAAATACTCTATATATGAGAAGATTAAGTTCTCCCTCGGCTCTGCTGGGAAGACGGAGTGTTTGATAAACTTCAAGCAACGTCGTGTTTGTTCAACCCAACCAAATGGATGGAAAATATTGTGTCAGTCGGAGGAGGAGGGGAAGGCCAATCCATAAACTGTCCGTTTGTGTTGGTAGTTATACCAGAGGCTGGCCAACTCTCTCCAACCATAACTTTTGTCGGCCCTTGGCTCCAACAGAAACTCCCGATTTCACCTCTAGATTGACCCGGCGGCAGCAGCCCGGCTCACCATCTCCTACGCCCCCTTCTCCTGTCTATCCACAGGGAGAGACCAAGAAGACAAATATTTTCTTTTGGGAGCGTCGCTCCAGCGTACCTGAGCGTTTCATAAATCCAACACATGTCCGTTTCCTGGAACTGCAACCAAGTGTCTTTCCATCCCCAGTGCCCCCCACCCTCCCCCCAACACTCTCGCGCCCCTCACCCCCGCCCAGTCGGAGCCCTCCTCTCCGCCCAGTGTTTGAGGCTGAGGCAGGTGCCCCTCCCCTGGGCAGCTGGCTCAGGAAAGCACCCTGCTGAGTAGACGAGACTGGGCCGCAGCCCGGGCCAAAGTCACGCTGTGAGGCGTATAAGAGGCTCCCTTTCTCTCCAGACACACACACACACACACACACACACACACACACACACACACACACACACAAAGATTCCCTTAGCACTTCTCCTCCTCCTCTTCTACCTCTCTTCCAAAATTCAATCTCCACATCTGTTTTCTCTCTCTCAATCACTCTTTTTCTCCCCACTCCACACTCTCTACCTTTTTGCTTTCTTTGCTGCATGTACCGTAGGCCCTTCACCTCGTTTGACATTCGTCTTGATGAGTTCATGGAGGGGATAGGGATGAACTTCTTATATTATGAACCATTATGGTCCATTTACAAACCCAAACATTATAAGGGCCTCTAGAAAGGTGACTGCCGTAAAAGGAAGATTTATCACTCAAATCACATCTTAAAAAAAAAAAAAAAAGAACGAACAGGGTAATTTATAATCCAACAACAGGGCAAATCAAAGAAGACCCAAGCACAGTATTTTTTATGCCATTCACATATGTAGTCAACACAATAAAACTAAACAAACACACGCCCTTCTACTTGTAATCGCTGGTTTGACGACAAACCTTCAAACCTTGCGACTTCTCCTTTGACAGAGTCTCTTTGTTCGTCCCACAGCAGCCTCTGCCGTGAGGCGCCCTGCTCCCCATCACGTCCCCTGCCTTCGCACCCTTGTGTCAGCCGCCATGATCAGGCGAGGCCTGGGGCTGGCAGGTCTTGAGGGCCAGAGGGGTTACATAAACCGACATACGCGCCGCAGTTCGCACATGGGCTCTTACTAGGAGAGACAGTAAATATGGCATGCCGGGCCCCATGTCCCTCCCTCCCTCCCTCCCGTCTGTCTCAGTCTCTCGCTCTCTCTCTTTCTGATTCCCCGTCCTTCTGTCCTGTCGCCATCTCACTCTCTCTCTGTGTACTGCCTGTAAACAACCATTCCCGTCAACCCGGGCGTCAAAGCTCCCCCCTGACCTTAGACCTTGTGACACTTCACTCATGTGAACCTTGTCGGTGAGCATGCAGACATCATGTCATCAGAGTGAAAGTCACAGCAGAGAAACAACCATGCTGGAGATTATGTGGATACATGGACGCTGACCACGAACATATCGTCGTTGTCGGGTGAAAACCCTGTATGTCCAAAACCGTTCCTTTTGCATTTATCATTTAGAAAATGAATTAAACTAGTGAAAACAGCCGATCTACAAGCACACAACGCCTCGCACCGCGAGGCGTTGTGTGCTTGTAGATCGGCTGTTTTCACTACCTTTGTGCGACGGCCTTGAATGATGAAGCAGGGCTTTGCTTTGCGAAAAAACGTACACATTTGAAACTGGGAGATACGAGGTTTCTGCCTGACAGTGACGATATACTGTATTTTGGAATTGTCCAAAAATGTACAAGTATTGGGATGATGTGTGGTCAGTAATAAAGGAGATATTGAAATATGAAATACCGAAGACATGTGTGGTACTGTATCTAGGACACCTGACGCAGGAAAACACACATGGAGATGACATGTAGTGGTCAAGGTGCTGCTGGCAGCCAGCAAAAAAGCAATAACAACATTGTGGTATAAAAGTGACCCTCCAACTTCTGAGCAGTGGCTGTGCATTGTGGAGGAAATACTTATGATGGAGAGATTTACACACAAACTCAGGATACAAGAAGAAGAACTGTTCCTTGAGAAGTGGACTGAATATAAAACCCAACAAAATGACACCACGAACAACTAACATGTACTAAAATGTGATACTTAAAGGTGATACACCATGCATTTAAAAAGTATTTACGTCATATTGTTTATGTCCCAAAAACGTTTTTCAAAAGGTTTGAGGCTAAATTACCACTCCTGAATAGAGAACCTCTCATTTTTGAATGGCTCTGAGCATTTTCAGCTGCAGTACCACCTTTAGCCTGAACTGCAATCTGGACAGCCTGTTTTGAGAACCCGTGGGATGCTTTTAACCTCCACCTTCCCAAAACCAGAGAAAGACACAACGGTCTGAAATGGGACTTTGTGAGGATAGAAGGTGCTAGTGGGACCTCAAAAAAGGTTTTAAAATAGGAAAAGTGAATTTTCATGGTGTATCACCTTTAAACTGTTGTAATAATGTTGACCTTGTATATTTCTTTGTACATGTAACAAACTGCGAATAAAAATTACGTTAAAAAAAAGGAGTGGGTCATGTCCTGGAGGTGAGCATGCAGACAGGGGCCCTTGTCCATGGAATCCAAAAGCACAATTCAACATTTTGCTACGTTGGCCTTGATCTAAAATTGTAACTGTTGAATGACACATTTTCAGACTATCATGGCTTTGCAGCAGGAGAACTGGGCCCTTCAGATAACTGGGCTGAAATAATATTTCACGTCAAATTTGATTGGCATTATATTGAGGCTATAATTCAAAGTTTCAGTACATCTGGACCAAATCATTCTCATGGTCTTACATTTTATCGATCGACCTGGGGAAAATTTTTGGTTCTAAATTGTCTTGCTCAATCAACATGTTTACCTCACGCCTTGATATGTAGTTTTATTTCATTCAGAACTATGTTTTATACTTGTTCCCAAGCTTGTTTGGGCTTTCACGATCACAATGTGTGATAATAATGAATATAATAATAATAATAATAATATTAATAATAGATTCCCCTTAGTTGTTTTTTTTGCCATGTGTGAAATGTGTACTCTGCATTTAAACCATGCTAAGGAGCAGTGGAGAAGTACCATTACGACACCTAGGGAGAATTTTAGTGTCTAAATCATACATGGGCAACTGGCAGCCCGGGGGCCTTCGCTTAATGCGGCCCGCAGGTCCCGCAGGTTAATGACTAGTAGTATTAAAATGTATTTTTTTTATGTCAAATGTATTTGTATTTAAGTTCATAAATTTAACATGAGTAACTAAATTATGCATTTGAAATTAAAGCAAAATGTTACATTTCAGGATTCCAATTAAAAGATAACAACAAATTATTCAGGATTCCAATTCAAAAGAAGCAAAAATCTAGCCGATCTACAAGCGCGATGTGTTTTGAGCTTGTAGATCCGCTATTTTTTCGACGGCCTCTCCACCCACTCAACTATGGCCGCCTGCTCATTTAATAGTAATAGATTGGTTTCTCATAATAGCAGTGGTGGTGCTGAGTGAAGTCCTTCAGATTCATCTGGCCTTGGGGAATTTCAATATGACTTGTGGTCAATTATGTGGCTACTTCCAATCTGTTGACTAGGCTATTAACATCTCCCTCTGTCATCATAGCCAGTGTGGCCTGATCGCATTAAACGGCTTTAGGCACAGTGCATCTGATTTGTGTGTGTGCGTGTGAGTAATAATGAAATAATAATGCTTAAGACAAAGATATAGACAAGATCTGTATACATTTTGCAGTATCCACTTACTGTAGCAAAAGCCCTGCCTGATCTCTTGTGCTCAATGGGTTCCCTGGGGGGCTGTGGCTCTGTTTGGCTCCACATAAGGCAGCCGGGCTGCCTTATGTGCAGCCAAACAGTGAGTGCTGGTAGTAAGTGAATGGGCAACGTTGAGTCAAAATAGAAGTGAATCTGAGTGAATACGTCAGAGTACTTAGAATAGACTGGCTTGTTTTGTCGGGTGGGGGGGATGTTACAGTAGGATCTATAAAGTTTTTATGTTTTTCTCTAAGAATTCCATTATACAGCATAGGCTACGATTTGCATTAGAGTGCCCCCTGCAGGCAAAGACATGCTTTGGTGTATTGACATTACAAGTAGAAATACCAAAACAATCAAGAAGACAGAAGAGAGCTATGTCAGAATAATTGTTCTGACGTAACTAATAATTGTTCCACGCATTGGATGTTTTCTGACGTTCCAGTTTAACACATCTCAGTTACTTTCCACTGTTAAAAGGTTTCCAATTTAAATAAGCCGTAAGGCTTTCTTGGATCTTCTTTTAGTTGACCTTGTACCAGTGAACTGTACTGTCATGAAACTGTACCTTTTCCTATGCAAACTTCTTATGTCTTCAATCAATCAATCAATTCATCCGCAAATCAGAGAGTGTACAAATAAATTACTCTTAAACGTCTGCATTACTTAATTTGCAAGAAGTCTATAAAATTAGAGAATGTTGAAGAATTGTTATTTTGATCAACGTTCGCCTGTTATCTCTCCTATGGTACCACATCAATACAGCATGCAATTGTGGACAAAGTCTTGGGTCTGAGTCTGAGAGGCTAACAAATCTCATCAGCTTGTAGATCTGCTATTTTTGAAAAATCTTGAAAATTTGTGCAAGTCATTGAATATTTGAAATCCTTCTAATGTTTTTTGAAAAACCTAAGTTTCTATGTCAGTGGTACTCAAACTTTTTCAGGTGAAGGACCCCCAAAAAGGTATGTATTTGGCCACGGACCCCCATCTCAAAATATTTAGTTCCAGGGACCCCCCCAGAAGCTAAATTTGAGTTACAAATGTTTGTTTAAAAAATACATACATTCAAAGATTTGCACACATTTTCACGACTTTTCAAAAATAACAGATCTACAAGCTCGCAGCTGCAGCTACAGCTGTGAGCTTGTATATCTGCTCTTTTTCAATAGCTAAAGTGCCCCTAAACCTTGGTAACTCAGTCCCACTTCTCCCCCCCTTGTGACGCCCCTGCCAATGGCTGCCTGCTACCAGCGAGAGGTCTGACAGAGTTCAACCACTATCAATCTGAAATTGTGAGCAACCACAGGAATAACAGACGTGCACGTTTAATCCAGCCAGCCGTTTCAAAAGGAGCGTCTATACTGTGGCTGTCATGAAGTCATCTGTGGTCAGGTTGGCTCTGCACCTCACTGTCTGGCCCGGAGACTAGGCCCTATATCACCTGATACAGGCGTGTGAAGTGATATTTTCACAGGTTTAGTTAACGGCAAAGCCAGGCAGAATTTACACTCAATTCCTGCCCAAAATTTGGTTCACAGCACTGACAGCTTCAAAATACATTTAAAACACATGCTTAAACATGAAGGCGCCATCACTTCTTGTGCCAAGTTCAGTCAATCAATTTAAAACTGCAATCTTTCACTTTTATGTCCAACCCCCAGGAATCAAACACATTCTGCAGCGTGAGAGCCAAAAGTTCAACTGTTGAGCTTGAAAGTCAGGTCAACCAGTAGTGGTCCTACTTGACATACAGACTGGTCAACAATTATTATTTATTCACTGAAAAAATTGATGGATTGATTGCAGCTTCAGGAGTAGAGTAAAATACTGTGGTCCCAACAATAGCTCAACCTTATCCAAGCCAGTGAAGGAGTGATCGGATTTTCTTTAGCCTATAATAGCCTATTACTGTTGAACAAAATCAATTTTCATACAACAATGAATAAACTGTACTTTTTAACACTTAAAGCCTCACTATGTAACCTTTTTAATGAATACATTTTAATTTAGTCTAATCTGTAGAGTATGTTAATACAATATAACTTACATAATTTGGGAGGTTGTAATTTTGTCTCCCTGCTCTCCTATGAGACATTTAGATTGTGTCAAAGGTCATGTATCACTATAGAGACAGGATCTGACACGAATTTTGATCTGATGGTCAAGATTACATTTATCCTCAGAGCAAGCAGGCCGGCTCTATTAACTCAATGGTCACTTAAGCAGGAAACTAAGATCAAATCCAAAGTAGAAGAGGAAAGTTAACAAAGTGCTGCTTTAAGCCCTATACTTCAGTTATTCCAAAATAAAAAAAATGAATGGAAAATGGTGGAAGAGTGAAGTCACGCTAAAGGTGAAAGTGATCGACCTTTCGAAGACAAAAGTCAATTCTCTCTGAACAAGCGCTCCTCCTTTCCCAATCAAACTCAAGGAAGGTTTTCCAGACGGACCTTTCAACAACCTGGGTCACATGGGACAATAGAAACTCGACAAGGCTTTGGTGGGTGGTAGGACATTCACGAATAGTGATTTTTAGTATTCTAATTATTCGACCTCAAAGTATTCGAATAGTCGAATATTCGACAGGATTGGCCAAACTGTCAAGTAAGTAAGCAAGTGGCGAACATTGTGAAAATAGCCGATCTACATGCTGTTGTGAGCATGTAGATCTGCTATTTTCACAATATTTATCTGCGGAACCGAGTCACATTAAATGTAATACCTACAATTCCAAGTGCTTGTCAGGGTGGGGGTCCCCAGTTCAAATATGTTTATTTTGGGGGTCACAGCCAAAAAAGGTTTGAGAACCCCTGGTATAGAGCATTAACAAATCTACCAGGGGCATTGACAACTCATTCTTATGACTTCCTATCTAGCCAAGCTTTATAAACTATATATTTTTTAAAGAGAAAACAATAAAAAAAAATATTCGACTTCGGTGAACAACGTTGAATAGTGACTTTGATATTCGAATATTCGAATATCTGGTGAATGCCCTAGTGGGTGGAAGAAGCCATGTCATGTCCCACCCCACGTGGCGTTCTCACCTTCCACAGTGTACTGTAAACTGTAAACCTCTACCTCCCTCCTGACTGTCTGCGTGTCTCTGCATGTGCTCCCGTGTGGTCAGTAACAGAACACCTGTACCTGCTACACTGGCTCTTATGTAACCCTGTCTTACCACAAAGGGCCGGTAGCCAGTAGGGAGGATGTAGTTGGCACTCCCTACGATGTTAAACTCTCAAATACCTGGAACACGCCCGAGTCGGGTTCGATTTGAACCACTTTAACCATTATTTTATGCTTTAACTATTGAAAAATAGCAGATATACAAGCTCACAGCGCGGCACCGAGTGCCGCGCTGCGAGCTTGTAGATCTGCTATTTTTTTTCGAAAAATCGTGAAAATGAGTGCAAGCCTTTGAATATCTTTGACCCGATCTTTGACCCCGACTTCTAAATCCTTCTTCTAAATCATGTTGTTCTCAAACCTTTCATGTCAAGGACCCCCAAAATTACAGGTATTTGGCCGCGGACCCCCATCTCAAAATATGTTGTTCCAGGGACCACCCAGAAGCAAATATTTGAGTTACAAATGTTCGCTTTTAAATAGATATATTCAAAGACTTGCAAAGAAATATCATGATTTTTCAAAAATAGCAGATCTACAAGCTCGCAGCGCGGCACTCGGTGCCGCGCTGTGAGCTTGTATATCTGCTATTTTTCAATTGTTAAAGCGGTCAATAATCCTAGGCCTAAATGGGTTAAACCAGAGCAGGGGCTAGCTGAGAAGGCTGTCAGCCATTTAACCAACCCACAGGATCTGATGACACACACAACCTCTTGTGTGTCTTGAACTTGGAATAATTATCCCAGCAGAAGTTCAGCATGTTTGTTTTTGTATTTACTCGCTAACAACACGAAAAGAAAATGCTATCTCACCAAACATAACAGCAATGTCTCCTGACAAGGACATTAAGTAGGCCATTCAATGTGATAAGCAATGATGACAAGGATATTAATTGTTTATGTTCCAAATTGAATGCATAATTTTTATAATACATTTTTAAAGTTTGATAACCTAGGCTATATTCAAGAGTAGGCCAACTGTAACTTTACACTAATTAGCTAGTTGAATAACAAAAAAACACAAACTCTTCAGAGTTTTAAGCAATGATGATGACATTTCATTTTGACTCAGCTTCAATGTGTGTCCAGTCTATCATCACAGAACAAAACAAACCGCATATTGGCATCCCTTTCTAAAGTGTATTATAAACATAATTATAGATCAAATAGAAGGCATAGAAAGAAAGAAAGAAAGAAAGAAAGAAAGAAAGAAAGAAAGAAAGAAAGAAAGAAAGAAGGTTTATGAAAGTGATGGACCTTACCTTATCAGAAGAGAGAGTTCCAACCCCAGGCTCTCTGTGATGGCCGTGTAGTTCTTGGCATGGAAGGTGTGTGGCCTCCTCCTCCTCCACCTCCCCTGAGAAGAACTGTGGGGTGGCAGCAGCAGCAGCAGCAGCAGTGGCACAGACCTGGTGGTGACAGAGAGGCCATGGCTGGGTGCAGGCAGGTGAGCTTCCATCAACAGCACACCTGCTGCTGTCTGTCTGTCTGTCTGTCTGTCTGTCTGTCTGGGGAGCAGTTAGTTGTGTCCAGTGATGATGCCCTGAGGAGGAGGAGAGCCACAAGTGAAGAATCCATTCCATGGTTTACGGCGACACCTTGTGGTGGTGCCTAGTTTAGCAAATGTGCAATGTTTCTCAAACTTTCTAATTTCAAGGTCTCCCCTTAACTCTGACAGTGTATAAATGGAACCAAATGAACCCGTACACTGTCAGAGTTACAGACTTGGATGAGTCAATTTAGACTCTAAAAAGGAACCCAAATTGTCCCTGCAATCCAATGTGAGAACCACTGGGCTAGTGGCTAGAAATAAACATATTTCTACAGGACATGACTTGGAATGTAGTTCATTCATCGTGCTTTAAGAAATTAATAAAGTATAGGCTACACACGCAGGACGAAATAATGTACAAATGAAATGTGGTTGCCTACTAGTTCTACTACTTGTAAGGAACATGGCATGGAATGAAAACAAAGTAACAGATGTGTACAGCTCTGATGATTGGCTGCTACTAACCCGGAAGTGATAGTAACAGCTGAGGTCTTTGGCTGAAGAGGAGGTAAACTCGTAAACTGGTCGGGCTTTTTTGGCTAAAAAACATTGTTTTTTTAAAGGTATTATGATTAGCAAATAGGGGTAATAATTTATTTTTGAATTAGCTTCACTTGAGGTTAGTATTGTTTTTCCCCCCCACACAGACAGACGGTAGCGTGGAAGCCATGGAAGATGTGACAGGAGCTCAGCTGATTGCAGAAGCTCTTAAAGTTCAGGTAAATGTTTCAGATAATCTTATTATGGATGAATAATAAATAATAGTAAACCCAGTCCTACGTTCATAGCCATATATTAAGGCACTTTTTAGCAATTTGGCATTGGGCAATATCTTGTAGTCTATGGTGAGCTGCAAAAGTGTGTGAAAGGTCATGCATTCTACTTTTTAAGTTTAGTTTCTGTTATTGATTGCAGAAATATTTATTGGCTAATATTTCACTTGAAACTGGTGTCACTCAGAAACAGAGTAAAGTCACATGGCTTATTTACACTGACTACACTTTCAACATTCATCATAATACAGTTATTACAGTAGGTTGCAAAAGTGTGTCAAAGGTCATGCATTCTAGTTTCAGGTTAAAATTATGAGCTTGATGCAACCGTGTGTGTGTGTGTGTGTGTGTGTGTGTGTGTGTGTGTGTGTGTGTGTGTGTGTGTGTGTGTGTGTGTGTGTGTGTGTGTGTGTGTGTGTGTGTGTGTGTGTGAGTGAGTGAGTGAGTGAGTGAGTGAGTGAGTGAGTGAGTGAGATTTTAAAAATATATATTTCCCCTTCCTCTTTCCATTCAGTTTCAGCTTCACACTGGACTGGGGTTTAATCCAGTAAAGCAGGGGTCTTCAACAGGGGGTCCTCAGAGTTACTACAGGGTGTCTTCCAAATCTTTGTGTGATTTTTTTCTCCTTTTTTATATTGAGCACTTGAATCCTAGCGTCCATATTCGGAAAACTTTAGCCAAAAAACCTACAAGCTCACAACGCCACGCAGATCGGCTATTTTCGGCAAATAGGTTTGGTGTAGAGGAGAAAAGAAGCAGACACAGAGTGAAAGGTCAAGTTTAGTAAGTATTGACTATTGGTTCAAGTGGTTAAATATCTGATTGACATGAATCCAAAATACACTGATGATTGTGCTGTCAAATGATGACACTTTATGGTATCTATGGGTTGTGGGGGGGTCCCTGCTTCATCTGTCTCTCCACTAAGGGGTCCTTGGCCTGAAAACGTTGAAGACCCCAGTATTCCCATGTGTGTCTCCCTACTACAGAATGTGGAGTATATGTTTGGAATAGTTGGTGTTCCAATCATTGAAGTGGCCATGGCGGCTCAAGCTTCAGGGATCAAGTATGTGGGGATGCGAAACGAACAAGCGGTAAATGTTCAGAGCATAATATCGGCTGTAATTGCTGTATACATAATTAATAAACCATTGGGATTGTAAATACGAAGAAAAGAACTTGACATGCTTTTATTTTGTCACCCAACAGGCCTGCTATGCTGCATCGGCCATCGGGTACCTCACTGGACGGTACGTTGATTACAAGCAATGCAATTACAACTAGAAAAATATTGTTCCTTCGAAACAATTGTGGGCTCGCTTCAAGCCAGAAAACAATGGCTATAAAAGTACAAAATGTCAAGATCGCAGGCAGTGCTCTCTTTGACGTTACTGACGTCAAAGATTGGTCCATTTTGTTCCAAAAATGTGTTGTGCAAAAGTTGACCCGCTGGTGGCGCTATAACAGGCCAATGTAAGAAGGGTGGTATCTGTTCCTTGACCTATTGGGAATGTGCTTGCAAGATTTCACGCACATTGCAGGCTGTGTTCATGATTTGAGGTGTTTTTGGCTTTGGCCACTTTATCGCTGCTTGCAGCTATATTCATTATTTTATTTTTTTGTGTGCATGCACTTCATAGGCATATCCTTAGATTGTGTGTAGAATGTTTCATGCAAATTGCAAAAAAAATCCTAACGGGTTTAAGCGTTTCACAAACTGCTCAAAATGATATAGCGCCCCCCTTTGGCCAATTGGGGTAAGATTGGTTTTAGTGATATTTGGACTAACACTCAACATCTTTGCCAAATCCCATGAACATGTTAATTTGCATGTATGATTTAGAGGCAGAAGAATAATTTGCATAAAACTGCAATATTCATTGAATTTATTTTAAAAAGCACGTTTCAATTTTAAAGAAATCCGATCTGACAGATCTTTAGATATCGGTCCAAAGTTCACGTAAAAAAAGTGTTGTGCACGTGGAGCGAACATTCCAGAATAAAAGCGGGTTTACGCGTTTTACAAACTGCTCAATATGGCGGAAAATCGAAGGGCGGAGCTTACTTAACAACGACACAGATGTCTTCCGCTCGAGTCAAAGCACGCGTGTAACAAGTTGCGTGTCTTCAAACGAAACGAGTCATGACTTATGCCCGTTTGAAGTTTGAATTTTCAAACGCTTCGTATAGCGCCCCCCTTTGGCCGATTGGAATAAAATCGGTTTCAGTGATACTTTGACTAACCCTCCACATCTTTGCCAAATGCCATGAACGTGTAACTTTGCATGTATGATTTAGAGGGCGAAGAATAATTTGCATAAAACCGCAATATTGATTGAATTATTAAAAAATTATATTTCACTTTAAAAGAAATCCGTGAAGACAGTTTGACCGTATTGGTCCAAAGTTCATGTGAAAAAAGTTTTGTGCGCGTTATGCAAAAATCCCAGGAGGAGATAGATTTTTACTGTTTTTCATATAATTCAAAATTCTGGGGGATCTAAAGGTCAGAGGTCAAAAGTCAGAGCGTAAAAGTTGTTCGGCATGAGGAGACGCATACGTGTATACAAGTTTCATGACTGTAACTCAAACACAGCATGAGCTATACCTGTTCAAAGTTCGCACTTTCGAAGGCTTCCTACAGCGCCACCATTTGGCCGATTGCTATAAAAAATAATAGCACACTTCGCCACTGTAAACTGAACACATTGATGTTTTTATTTTCATTTTCTCATTAAGTATGTAGGAGTAGAAAGGAACCGAAGTTTTTTGATACTTGCACTGCTTAGTATAGAAATAAATAATGACAATAACTAAAGTGTGCTCGCCTATAGGCGAGCCCACAATTAAGGCATTTAGCAGTTGCAGAAGGTGTTTTAAATATTAAATTGTTTAGTTTTTTCAAGTATTGTGAAGGATAGGCAAACTATACGCATTGTGCTTCTGCCTATTCCTTTTTTGGTCATGATTTGAAATGTGTATGTTTTCATTTGTTGTTGTGAATGAACAAGGACCAAAATAAAACCATTCATTCATTCATTCAGTTGCTCTTATCCAGAGCCACTTACATGTGCAAAATCAGAGTAAGCATAATCAGTAGGGGTGGGCAATATCGATATGGCAATACATCGCGATAGTTTATTTGCCAATACTGTATCGATACTTCAGGCCGTAGTATCGCGATACTTTGAGGAAAATAAAATATGTTCCCATGCATAGGTAGGTACCAATGGTAGAAGTCTGGTCCTGACACTCCGCTGCCTCTAGATGTCCCTGTTCTATAGTAGCTACTCCCCCTTCCCACGGTTCAGTGAGTGAGTTCTCTCTAGAAAATGGCTGTGAACGACGAAAACAACAACATTAGAGCAGCGCCTTCAGCTTTTAAAGTCGATATATCGCAATAGTATTGTATCGCAAAGATTCGCAATATATCGTGATACTATTGCATCGTGACCCAAGTATCGTGATACGTATTGCATCGCAAGATTCTTGCCAATATCCACCCCTAATAATCAGACAGACAGAGAAACAGAACCCTTTATTGATCCTGTGGAAATTTAGGCGCCACAATATGAACCTAGTCAACAAACAAGGTAAATATTCAAGTAGAATGCAAAGTGCATATTGTGCTTCAAAGAAACTAGAATACAAGGTAAAACTAGCTTCTGTTCAAACAACATGCTATCTAAATAACATTGTTAGCATTTATTGTCAGTCAACATAAATAAAAAGTAAAATGTGATCAAATAATGAATATCATTTTATAGTATCACTAGCATCTATCAAAAAAGGTGACAAGAAGTAATACAAGGAAAGAGGAGTGCTAAGTTGACCTTTTTAAAGCTGCAATACAAGACTCAGATCTGTATGGTATAGTGTGCTAATACAATATAATAACATTATAATAGAGACATTTAGAGTCTGGTGCCACTTCTTGACAACATGACAAGTAGCCCTGCCAGAAACTCAGATGCCCATGAACTCCCCTGACCAAGCAGCAATTCCCTCTTGAATGAGCGCTTGATGTTTGAGCTCACTCTGACCAGAGCTCACACACATGCATGCAGGCGCACGCACGCACGCACGCACACACACACACACACACACACACACACACACACACACACACACACACACACACACACACACACACACACACACACACACACATTGTTCCTTAAAAACTTAACTTAACTTAACTTAAACATTCTCTGCATTATTTACCGTATTATTGTATGTAAAGTTACAATGCACATTTATTGTTCTTTCCGTTCCCTTTGACTTCACCGGAAATCACTTTCTGTGTCATTATTCTCACCTATTGATGTCTTGTTCCAGGCCAGGGGCCTGCTTGGTCGTCTCCGGTCCTGGACTCATCCACGCCCTTGGTGGGATGGCTAATGCTAACGTGAACTGCTGGTAGGGCTCAGCAAACAGCCTGTGGCATTTTAGTTATTATATTTGTACAAGGGTTTTGAAATGTTTGTCGGCTGTGTTGGATAAACTCTGTGCTCTGTTAACGTACAGGCCCGTGGTGGTCATTGGAGGGTCCTCTGACCAAAACCAGGAAACTACAGGAGCCTTCCAAGAGTTTCCTCAGGTAAATCATAGAACAAACGATGGAGTTTTAGATTCTGACATTGAGGTTCTTTTAGTTGTTCTTTTAGTAAACCGTAACATTGAGGTGTCCTGGTGGCTCAACATGCATGCCTGCTTTTCCTCTCTTTTTTATTACTATTTGAAGGTCTTTCTTCTTTAGTAGATAGTAAAATGGAGATATATGGTATTATGAGGAAAGCTTTTTCCTTATTAAAAAAGGTAATATTGCATGATGACATCAGATATGATGGTGGGAAAAACTAAAACAATGTTGATTTTATATGCAATTATATTTTGTAATAGTTATAGTTTTAGTTGTCCATTCCCCCCCCCCCCCTTAAAAAGAATGAGTTCTAATTTAAAATGTTCCCTTTTCATTTTCCAGCCATATTCAAACTCATGATCTTGTGATTGGGTCTGTGACACACTCAATTCATAAAGTGCTGAGTGAAGAGATACATACAGTATGCACTGTAGAAGTTCAAACGTATGGCATAACTTGTTTAATTTGTTGACATTTTGTTAGGTTGAAGCATGTCGTCTATACAGTAAGTTCTCTGCCAGACCCAGCAGCCTGGAAGCCATCCCTGCAGTCATAGAAAAGGTAGCTGAAGAATAACACCGTCTGACGTCTGCATCCCACGTACTGTAGTTTCTTGTGTTCAGATTAGTGCATTAACGACTTGTGATTTTTGCAAGTCGACTCGACTCTGTAAAAAAGTTGAGTTGATGTCGACTTTATTGTTTGATGACGTCATCACATCACACACGACCCCCCCAATTATTTTGGGGGGTCCCCAGATGATTAACTTAATGTGAAACATTGTTTTCTCACTCAACTGTAAACAAACCAACATCAAGTTTAAGTGTATAGAGGGTATCTTCACATTTCTAAAGTGCCAATTTAAGGACTTTTTAATACCTCTAAAATGGCAAATTAAAGATAAATTGTCAAATATATAGAGGCAGAAATTGTGAAAATAGTTGCGAGGCGTTGTGAGCATGTAGAACGGCTATTTTCACAATAGAAAGTATATATATATTTTTTTTTTTTTCAACTTCGACTTTCGACTTTCTCTGGTGGGAGTCGACTTGTGTAATGAAGTCGACTTGTCGACTTTTTCGTTAATGCCCTAGTTCAGATGTGATGAAAATCAATCTAATTCCATTCTGATTTAGACAGTCAGCCAGTCTGAACCTTTGCTTGCTTGCAGGCAGTTCGTACCAGCATGTATGGCCGTCCGGGTGCTTGTTATGTGGACATATCAGGGGATATGGTTAACGCCAAAGTAGCCAGGGACAAAGTCAGGTTGGCTGCTATTCTTATTTCACGATATTATTTCATATTTAGACAATTTTCAATCTATTGTCAGCTAATGCATATTGAATATACTAGTACCGGTATAGCCATTAATAATAATATGAAGGAATAACCAAGTAATAACATAAATATTTCTTCTGTTTCCAGGGTTGTGTCCTGCTGTCCTCCTCCGCCTGTGGGATTGGCTGATCACGCAGCGATCACAGAAGCCCTTTCTGTCTTAAAAGCGTCAGAAAGACCCCTAATCATTGTCGGCAAGGGTAATTTTTCAATTGCAAAGATGGGGCACACCATTAGCTAATTGCATCGTCGCTGGTGTGTTGCCAACTATAGCACATGCTTCCCCCCTTTCCTGTCAATCTATTGTACTGTATAATTACATTTATAAATACCAACAACAACAAAAAAAAGAATAAAAAAGTCAAAGTCTTTTTTTTTGAAAACCCCCTTAAGACTCAGTATATCCAGGGTTCCCACGGTCATGAAATTCCTGGAAATATTTTGAAATTAGAAAAATATTTTTCCAGTACTGGAAAAGTTTTGGAATTGATCAATGGTCCTGGAAGGTCCTGGAAAAAATAGCTATGCATTGTCTTTGGTTATTGATTTTGTTAATACCTCTGAAATGACAGGCAGAAATTGTGAAAATAGCCGATTTGCGAGGCGTTGTGAGCATGTAGATCTGCTATTTTCACAATAGAAACGTGTTATACAAAATTCCTCAACTCTTAGTGCTCACCAGGGTGCCGGGGTCCACAGTTAAAATATGATTATTTCTGGGGTCACGGCCTGAAAAGGTTGAGAACCACTGGCATACACTACCTGTCTTTGGGCATTGTGCATAGGAGTAAGCGACTTGTTATTGAGCTGAATTATTGTTATATGGTCCTGGAAATTGGGTTAAATATTCTGGAAAAGTTTGGAAAAGTTTTGGAAATTAATTGGTAAAAATGTGTGGGAACCCTGTATATCAGCGATAAAGATCCGGGTGTTGTTTTGACCAATAGGAGCAGCCTATAGCCGGGCGGAGGAAGCGGTGAGGCAGCTTGTGGAGGACACCGGTGTCCCCTTCCTGCCGACCCCCATGGGGAAAGGAGTGCTGCCCGATGACCACCCCAACTGTGTGGCCGCCTCTCGCTCCAGGTCAGCCTCCGCTGTCACATGGACACCTCCATGTTTTAATGTTTTATGTCAGTGGTTCTCAACCTTTTCAGGCCGTGACCCCCAAAATAATCATATTTAAACTGGGGACCCCCCCCCCCCACACACACACCCTGACAAGCACTAAGAGTTGAGGCATTACATTTTGTATAACACGGTTCTATTGTGAAAATGGCAGATCTACATGCTCACAACGTCTCACGTTGCGAGGCGTTGTGAGAATGCAAATCTGCTATTTTCACACAATTTGGCCAATGTTTAATTTGTCATTTTAGAGGTATTAAAAAGTCCTTAAATTGTCACTTTAGAAATGCACATATACCCTATACCCGACTAAAATCTTATATTTAGTCGACTAAAAACGTATGATATTTTCTCAACTAAAACTAAGACAAAATCAAATGAAAATGTATTCTAGAATGTGCTGTCAGAATGAGCGCTTCTCTCTTCATACTATGTTGTGTGTCTTATCCTTGGCAGAGCTCTGCTCCAGGCTGATGTTGTGCTTCTGCTTGGAGCCAGGTTGAACTGGATCCTGCACTTTGGTCTCCCACCCAGGTTTGACCCTCATGTCAAGGTCATCCAGGTAGGTGAAATGAACATTTTTAAATAAACATGGCTGGCTCAGTGCCATTTGTCAAAAAGGACTTATAGAGTACTGGATGACAGTGCTTTGATATGTCTTAATATCTCCTCAAGTTTAACACATCGGATGCCCACGTGATCTCTGACGTCTAATTTGCTGGTGCCCATGGCAACGCGTCATTTTACCTACCGGCGAGAGTACTGGCGAGAAAAGTAATCCGAGTAAATGTAATCCGAGTATGTCCTGTTTATTTCGCGAAAATCTTTTCTTTCAGTCAGGACCGTTTTTTATCATTTCTAAGCCACAGTGTTTGTGTTACGGCAGGTAGAAGAGGCTGCCGTTTTGAAATGAAAGTGATTTAAAAGCTAGATTAGGAGAAAACAGCGTTTTTGTGCAGCCGCTAGACAGGAAGTCAACGAGACACACAGCACGTCCGGGTGACGTAATTGCGCGCTGCATGTTGGGAAATGGAGTTTGTTTCATCACCGCGGTAGCCAAGTGCAGTAGCTACAGTACAGTATAGTTTACTGTACAACGCGTCAAACGCGTTGTGGGCCTCCAGCGACATCAAAGAAATTTACTTGTAGACACCACGTGGGCACCCGATGTGTTAAGCTGGTTACGTCAGTGATTCTAAAAGTGGGGTCCGGGGACCCTCAGAGGGGTCTTTGAGGGAGTTCCAGGGGGACCCCAGCATATTAACGAGTAAGAGTTTAACCACTTTAACACGCGTTGCGGCATAACTTGTGAGCTGCTATAACAAAATTGAATAAAAGCGGAATCATTTTTTTTACATTTTTAATAACACAGATATTCTGTTGTGGGGACCCTGGCACTGCATCATGTCAAAAGGGGTCTGCGGCATAATACATTACATATCGATTTGGGGGTCCTTGGCATAATTCTTTATTTTTTCTTTGAGAGAGAGATAAGCACTGGTTTAGCAGCAGCTGACACTCAAAAGTTGCATCATGAGTTGTGATGGTGATGCACATGTCTTGCTGAAGGTGGACCTTTGCGCTGAGGAGATGGGTAACAATGTGAGGCCCGCCGCTGCTCTTCTTGGAGACATCAACGCTGTTGTTATGCAGGTACGGTGACTGCAACACAGTATGCAACCGGTCAGGGACGTGCTGGGCCCCTGATTCAGCCAGGGAAAAAGAGTTGGAGAGGCCCTCATTGCGCGCTATAGAGAGAGATCTCTCTATAACGCTGCTGCTACTCAAAGATTTGCCATTTCAGATCATGACAAGTGACAAGACAGTGGGCCAATTACATGAGTTATATTTCGTTGTTGTCGGTTGGAAACCTTGTATGTCCAAAACCGTTTGTTTTGTATTTATCATTTTAAAAATGATTTAAACTAGTGAAAACAGCCGATCTACAAGCACACAACGCCTCGCACCGCGAGGCGTTGTGTGCTTGTAGATCGGCTGTTTTCACTACTTTTGTGCGACAGCCTTGTATGATGAAGCAGGGCTTTGCTTTGCGAAAAAATGTCCAAAATGGAACGAAGGCCGACATTTTATTTATTTATTTTTTTCCTAATGGCCGGCCTGGACCGGACGGGAATGAACCGGCCGTTCAGGAGTTGTCCCGCTTTTCCCAATGGCCAGCACGTCCCTGCAACCGGTTCCCCTTTCTGCTCATTCTCTATCCGTTGCTGTTCTATAAAGCAAGCAATCAATCCAGGATCAATATTTGTTAATTGCATGTCGTTGACCCCATTTGATAGTACTATTCTGGGACGCCACTTTACTTGTGGTTTTATGGTTGTGTTTCCATTGTTTCTTCCTCCAGCTCTTGGATTGTGTCCTCAGAGATGGCTGGAGATATCCCTCTGATACCACATGGTGGAGCACATTGAGGGAGAAGATTGCTGCCAATGCCAAGATATCAGAGGTGGGCTTTGGTGCAGCCATGAGAAGCCTATTCCATAGATAGACCAGACGCAGACAGATATGATTTTTTTGTGTGTTTACTGAAAATTGATTAGAGTCTTGGATTATGCATTTTGACATGAGAAGTGTCTTTTTATACGTCTGTAAAGAAAGAATCCACAATCTTTTGAAATACATTTTTGTATTTTGTCTTTCACTATCAAGTGAGATGAGACGGCATGCGACAAGAAGGAGTTTGACTTAACCCATTTAGGCCTAGAATTATTGAATGCTTTAACCAGTGAAAAATAGCAGATATACAAGCTCACACAGCGTGGCACCGAGTGCCACGCTGCAAGCTTGTAGATCTGCTATTTTTGTCGTGAAAATGTGTGCAAATCTTTGAATATATGTATTTTCAAAGCGAACGTTTGTAACTCAAATTTTGCTTCTGGGGGGTCCCTGGAACTAAATATTTTGAGATGGGGGTCCGTGGCCAAATACATATAATTTTGGGGGTCCTTCACATGAAAAGGTTTGAGAACCACTGACATAGTAGTCTCTCAAGAACAGACTAACTGAGCTCCAGTTAAGTGAAAAGGACCTTTTCGTTGACGATGGCTGGCCAGATTGCTGACATAGAAACATAGGTTTTTAAAAAAAACCTTAGAGGTATTCAAAAGACACTTATAGAATCGGGTCAAAATTCAAATTTTCACGATTTTTCAAAAACAGCAGATCTACAAGCTCGCAGCGCGGCACCGCACTGTGAGCTTGTATATCTGCTGTTTTTCAGTAGTTAAAGCATAAAATAATGATACACAATAATGTGTGCCCGTTCTGAATGGGGGTCAAAGAAGAGGCCCAAAGGCTGTGGTTATTTAACAAATACCGTTGTTTGTTTTCCTGCTTTCATTCCAGGCTCTAGCCACGCGGCCCACAGTGCCTATGAACTACTACACAGTGTTCCACCACATCTCCCAGATGCTGCCTCATGACTGCATCATCGTCAGCGAGGGGGCCAACACTATGGACATAGGACGCACCATGTTACACAACTACCTCCCTAGACACAGGCAAGGCAGGCTCCATTGCTGGCACTGTATTTTGGCCTGCACTAAGGGGTGTGTAGCAACTCATAATGTAATAACGGCTCATAATGTAATAAGGGCTCATAATGTAATTCAAAAAATGTAATAAAAACTCATAATGTAATAATCAGCTCATAATGTAATAAAAAAACGAGTGCATAACGTAATAACCGATTTTTCAATAATGTAGTAATGTAATAATGTGTTACATTAAGAACCTCCACATAGGAGGCTCATAATGTAATAAAACTTCATAATGTAATAATGTATTTTTATTACATTATGAGCTGATTATTACATTATGAGCTTTTATTACATTTTAATTATTACATTATGAGCTAGTTTTTTATTACATTATGAGCTTTTATAACATTTTTTATTACATTATGAGCTGTTATTACATTATTGGTTGCGGGTAACAAACCTTGCCAACTTTGTTGATGAAGAATGGAGCAACTATCTGCTAAACATGCAGCAAATGAATACATATAGGGATCATTTAAAGGGAATACACAATGAATTTTCATTTTTCCAATTTGTATGTGTTTTTTTTTTGGTGTCCCACCAGCAGGTTCTATCCTCACAAAATCCTATTTCTGACCATTGTGTCTTTCTCAGTTTATGGGCAGATCTATGTAAGCAGGTTTCAGAACGGGCTATCTGATTTTAGGTCCGATTGTGTTCTGAGTGGGGGTTGGGGAGGGGTGGGCAGGCCTGAGAAGGAGGCAGGAGGAGCTGGGAGAGGGTTGGGAAGGGGTGGGCACTGGGCAGGCCTGCTGAGCAGGAGGTGGGGAGGAGTGTGGGGCCAAAACTGGTTCAATAGCGCAGTCCTCCCACTCAGGACAAGGTGGTACTGCAGCTGAAAATGCTCTGAAAGCCAGGCAGAAATGACAGGGGCTCTGAGTGGTAATTTAGCCTCAAACCTTTTGAAAAACGCAAACAATGTTATATTATTTTTAAATTATTACGTTATTTTTAAAAGCATGGTGTAGAACCATTAACTGTACAAAGAGCATCCACAATGTTCAACGTACAGTTCGTGATTGTATCGACACTGAGTATTGATGCAATATCGATAATATCCCCATGTGGTCAGTATGACGACAGTCTGCCATTGCTAGTTCTGGGCCACTTTGCCGAAGGTCATGGGGACCATTATGTAAGCCTTGATGGACAAGTCACACACTTGATTCAAAGAGTCCAGGAAGCAGAGGAGAGCGCACCACTTCTATCTGTCCCTCACTCTGGCCCTAAGTCTGGCCCTCACTCTGGCCCTGACCCTGTACCTCACTGTGGCCCTGACCCGGTACCTCACCTTGGCCCTGACCTGTACCTCACTCTGGTCCTAAGTCTGGACAGATCGAAGTGGTGCGCTCTCCTCTGCTTCCTGGACTCTTTGAATTAAGTGTGTGTTATCGATGTTGCATCAACACCCAGTGTCGATACAATCAAGAACTGTATGTTGAACATTGTGGATATTCGTTGTACAGTTAAATGATCCCCATAGGTATTCATTTGCTGCATGTTTAGCAGATAGTTGCTCCATTCTTCATCAACAAAGTTGGCTGGGTGTGTAGCAACCAATAATGGAATAACGGCTCATATATAATAAGAGCTCATAACGTAATAAGAAATGTAATAAAAACTCATAATGTAATAATCGGCTCATAATGTAATAAAAAACAAGTGCATAATGTAATAATTAAAATGTAATAAAAGCTCATAATGTAATAATCAGCTCATAACGTAATAAAAAATCCATTATTACATTATGGAGTTTTATTACATTATGAGCCTCCTATGTGGAAGTTCTTAATGTAACACATTATTACATTATTACATTATTGAAAAAGCTGTTATTACGTTATGCGCTCGTTTTTTTATTACATTATGAGCTGATTATTACATTATGAGTTTTTATTACATTTTTTTTATTACATTATGAGCCCTTATTACATTATGAGCCCTTATTACATTATGAGTTGCTACAGGGTGTTAGCATAACATTTTTGCACCCTAGACACAAGCAGTCTCTGCGGCACCCCCTCCTCTCTTTTTCGGTGTCTCTCATGCAGCTGTTTGCAATTTATTGGGACAACAATTATTATTAATAGCTATTATAATGTTTAGGCTGTGTGTCTGAGTTGAAACTATTTAAACTCTCAGAGAGCAGATCAAAATGCCAGACGTGAGCGCAGACTGATGAGAATGCAGCATCCCTGTTCTGGTTTGTGTAGAGTGTACCAAATGTGTGCTTTACAGTTTTGCTTTATCAAGTATAGAGGGTTCAAAGGACAACTTTGTTCTTTTACAACAAGGGTTCATATTTTAGATAGTCATTAGAGAAAAGAAAAGATGAGTGTTAAAATCTTTTCATTTACTTTCATTTTAGTGATTTTAACGATTTTGATTTGCATGCAAGTGGCTAAATATGTATTTTTAGACACAATAAGCCCATTCCCAAGATGCACCGCAATCTTTCATGGGCAGATGTGACTTATGGGGGCTGGTGTAACTAGTAACAAAGAAATTGCTGGCTTATTGTGTCTAAAAAGACATATTTAGCCACGCATGTCCTCACCCACTGAAATCAAAATTCTAAAATCGCTAAAACAATAGAAAGCAGTAGGTGAAAACATTTTAACACTCATCTTTTCTCTAATTACATCTAAAATATGAACCCTTGTTGTAAAAAAACTAAGTTGTCCTTTAAAGGACCAGGTCACCTCTGGGACAACCAGATCTTATTTTATTGTTGTGTGGGACACGATCAACACAATCCTGAATAATTCTTTGTGTTCAATCTGTGTTTTTAGATATGTTAGCATTTCAGCATGCTACAACTGGTCATATGATGCATTTTGCATCATATGACCAGTTGTAGCATGCTGAAATCGGCTGAAATACTAAAATATCTAAAAACACAGATTGAACAAAAAAAATAACTCAGGATTGTGTTGATCGTGTCCCACACAACAATAAAATAAGATCTGGTTGTCCCAGAGGTGACCTGGTCCTTTAAGTGCTAAAGGTCAACAAAAGCTAATTCATTCCAGTGCACAACGGAGAACAAGTTCGTAATAAATAAATACAAATCTCACTAACGACGATTATGGTCCCGTCCCTAGGCTGGATGCTGGTACATTTGGCACGATGGGAGTGGGCCTGGGCTTCGCCATAGCTGCAGCAGCGCTGGAGAGCGGCCGTGGTGCTGGGCGGCAGAGGGTGGTGTGTGTGGAGGGAGACAGCGCCTTCGGCTTCTCTGGCATGGAGGTAGAGACCATGTGCAGGTTGGTGTGTTTTTCCCCACTGGTTTCACTCTACAGCAGTGTTGATTTTGTTGACTAAAACTATGGCGAAAAATGTTTGTCGACTGTGTTTTTTTTTCACTGACGAAAACTAAATAAAAACGAAATAAAAGGTATGCTGTGATGACTAAAACTGAGACTATATTGACAATTTCGTCAACCAAATAAAAATCACACCCGTGTGAACTGAGCGGTGGTTTACCCACCAACCCCTAACTGTACTGTATACTCTACTGTACCTAACTGTACTGTACTGTACATATTCTGTGTTCTATATCTATGAATTCGATGTGTTCTAGATCTATGAATTCTGTCACCTCCCCCCCCCCCCCCAGGCTAGTCTCAACAGCACCCTCTTACCCACCAACCCCTCCCCCCTTCCCCCCTGTGTGTGTGTGTGTGTGTGTGTGCCTGGCCTGGCCTGGCCTGAAAACAGAGCCCCTCCCTTAACATGTGTGGTCATAAAAGGTACTACACCACAGGCTTGAGGCTACATACAGACCGACCCACCCACCCACATACATACAAACAAACATACCTACACACACGGCCACGCTATGGAGACGGTGTGACCACCGCTCAAAAACTAGACTAAAACGTTAGGGAGGGACTAGTGGAGAAGAGAGTCATTTTATGTTTGGTTGCTCTCAAGTGTTGCGTGTTGCTGCGACGCGTTGTGAGCTTGTAGATCGGCTATTTTCAGCACGCAACCAAGTGTAAAATCAGCCATTACAATGTCACCAAGGCCTGCCAAAATACATTTTAGTTGACTAAATCAACTGTAGATTTAGTCGGGGGTCACGGCCTGAAAAGGTTGAGAACCACTGGCATACACTACCTGTCTTTGGGCATTGCGCATTGGAGTAAGCAACTCTTTATTGAGCTGAATTATTGTTATATAGTCCTGGAAATCGGGTTAAATATTCTGGAAAGGTTTTGGAAAAGTTTTGGAAATTAATTGGTAAAGATGTGTGGGAACCCTGTCTATAGGCTCGCAGTGCGATGTATTTTGTGAGCTTGTAGATGGACTATTTTCGCTGCGATCGTGTATAAACTAAGCATACCTCGCAGCTCAATAATCACATTGTGATACTGCCCCCTACAGGTACAAGCTGCCCGTGGTCATCATTGTGGTCAATAACAATGGGATATACAGCGGTGTGGACCCTGACACCTGGAAAGAGATGTCACAGATGGGTGATCTGACCACAATGTGAGTCAAACGGTTTGTTCCAAGACCAACGTGTCAGAATAACAGCTTTATTGAAGAGAAACCCGCACGCTCTGCTCCAAATTTTATTGACAACGTTTCGAGCACTAGCTCTTCATCTGGTCAAAACTCTGATGATGAAGAGCTAGTGCTCGAAACGTTGTCAATAAAATTCAGTCATTTGGAGCAGAGTGTGCAGGTTTCTCTTCAATCTTGCTATTTTTCACCCAGCACCTTATTTAAGAGATGTGCGTATTCTTCTACTTTTGAGAATAACAGCTTTACAAATATGTTTGATAGCTGCATGTGATAAGATTCAAGTCACCTTTATTTGTACATTTCTTACCAGTAGGAGATTATTCTTTTCATTACTTTTTCAATTAATCGAACAATCGAGAAACGTGTTTTTTTTAAATAACTTGTTTTTCTAATCGACTAAATCAATTTGTTGCATTATTAACCATATTTTAGGGTATATTTTATATTTTAGTTTTTAGTTTCTAATCGATTAAATCAATCGGTTTCATTACTGTAACTGTGCAGCCTTTTTTCTTTTTTTTAGCTCTGCCAGTTTCAACTCAAAACAAAACATTTTAAATGCTGTTATTCTTTTTTATTACTCAATTTCTGTACACTTTTAATGAATCTCACCACATACAAATACTTAATACCTAACACTAACACTAATACAAACTAAACTAAACTAGCTCGTTTTTTCAAAGAACTAATTCAAAGTCAGAAGAAGTAAAAAATAAAAAAAATAACTTTTGTAACAATTTACAATTTAGGCATTTAGCAGATGCTCTTTATCCAGTGTGATTTACAATAAGCAAGGTAATAAATCAGTACAGTACAACAACATCAATACATCACATGGAAATAAATAGTAGGCAAATCTAAGAAAACAGGTAGACCAAGCACCTATTCATTAAAAACGTCATAACAAATTATAACATAAAAATGAACAATGCTATCTAAATGACATGTACAGTATGATCATTGAGAGTAAGCAGGTGCTCTGTAACTGTGGTTCTTCCTCAGAGCTCCACCTGTGACCCTGCTCCCCGAGGCGCGCTACGATGAGGTGATGACGGCGTTCGGTGGACGAGGCTTCCTGGTGCGGACGGAGGAGGAGCTGCGCTGCGCCCTGGAGGCCAGTCTGAGTGACTGGGACACGCCCAGCCTCCTCAACGTCCTCATAGACCCCGCCTCTGACAGGAAGCAGCAGGTAAGACACTCCCCCCGCCTCCTCAACGTCCTCATAGACCCCGCCTCTGACAGGAAGCAGCAGGTAAGACACGCCCAGCCTCCTCAACGTCCTCATAGACCCCGCCTCTGACAGGAAGCAGCAGGTAAGACACGCCCCCAGCCTCCTCAACGTCCTCATAGACCCCGCCTCTGACAGGAAGCAGCAGGTAAGACCCTCCTCAACGTCCTCATAGACCCCGCCTCCGACAGGAAGCAGCAGGTAAGACACGCCCCCAGCCTCCTCAACGTGCTCATAGACCCCGCCTCCGACAGGAAGCAGCAGGTAAGACACGCCCCCAGCCTCCTCAACGTCCTCATAGACGATGACAGGAAGCAGCAGGTAAGGAACTTAGCGAGCAAGTCCGTCAAGCGGAACGAGGGCATTCACCAAATATTCGAATATCAAAGTCGAAGTAGAATATTTGCTTATTTTTTTTATTGTTTTCTCTTAAAAAAATATATACGGTAGTTTATAAAGCTTGGCTGGATAGGAAGTCATTAGAATGAGTTGTCAATGCCCCTGGTGGATGAATTTTGTTAATGCTCTATACCAGGGGTTCTCAAACCTTTTTAGGCCGTGACCCCCAAAATAAATATATTTGAACTGAGGACCCCCACCCTGACAAGCACTCGGTTCCGCAGATAAATATTGTGAAAATAGCAGATCTACATGCTCACAGCATGTAGATCGGCTATTTTCACAATGTTTGCCTCTTGCTTACTTAATATTTGACAGTTTGGCCAGTCCTGTCGAATATTCGACTATTCGAATACTTTGAGGTTGAATAATTCAAATACTAAAAATCACTATTCGTGAATGCTCTAAAAAAAATCTCTTCCAAATCGTAAAGGTTTCCCGAAAAACGTATGTTTCTCTATCAGTGGTGCTCAACCTTTCAATGCCAAGGACCCCTTAGAATTATATGTATTTGACCGCGGAGCCTCATCTCAAAATATTTTGTTCCAGGGACCAAGAGAAAGAAAGATTTGCGTTACAAATGTTTGCTTTGAAAATATATACATTCAAAGATGTGCACAAATTTTCACGATTTAAAAAAAATAGCAGATCTACAGTACAAGCTCACAGCGGGTTTCCAGGGGGTCCCCCCAGCAAAATGATGAAAGGGACCAGTTTAAACAAACACATAGCCCTATTAAATTGTTCAGCTATTCGGCAATGGGCTCACAACGAGTAGTTGACTAGTAGTTGACTGTTTTCGGTGCGATGATAGTAGATTGGCTGTTTTCGAGACATGTTGACAAACTTTCTCTTATGGGGGTCCCTGGCACAAAATGGTTTCAAATGGGGTCAAGCACATATTGATGTGGGGGTCCTCGACTTGGAAATCTTGAGAACCAGTATTCTAATGTACCTGCCAGTCATAACCACCCCCTACAACACACACACATACAACGTCATTAACCGGGCTACAGGGCTTTTGAGTGACAGTCATTACTGCATCTATTACTAGATCCATTCAACTCCAGGTGCGCAGAAGAGCTGTTGTATTATACACACACAAACACACACTGCCTCGCACCGACCTGACCCTTCTATTTTGAGGGTCCCCGTAATTAGAAAGCTGCAGCCCCCCCCCCTCTCTGTTTATGTTGGACGTCTCCACGCAACCCTTACACAGGGTGATGGGCAGGCGGGTTGTATTGAGGGTTGCATCCATGGCGATCGTCTCCATGGCGTCAAATGATGTGTGGCCAGCAGAGCAGTGTTTCTCAACCACTGTGCCTGGGGACCTTTGGTGTGCCCCTGAGAAGGGTCAAGTGTGCCCCTTGAAACTGCTTCAAAGCCAGTATTGTATTTATCATTTTAAAAATGATTTATACTAGTGAAAACAGCCGATCTACAAGCACACAACGCCTCGCATCGCGAGGCGTTGTGTGCTTGTAGATCTGCTGTTTTCACTACTGTTGTGCGACAGCCTTGTATGATGAAGCAGGGCTTTACTTTGCGAAGAAACGTACACATTTGAAACTTGGAGATACAAGGTTTCTTCCCGACAGTGACGATATTTACACCCCCGTATTATGTTGGTGTGCCCATGGATTCTTGGGACATGAAAAGTGTGCCCATGCAGAAAAATGTTGAGAAACACTGCAGTAGAGAAAGGGCCAGTCAAACTTTTCATACTCCACCTTTCACACACAGGGACACAGCGGCATAATGTAAATGCAGGAGGGAACAGGAAAATAATAATATGTCATGCCTATACACTCTGTGAACAATTGTCTGAAAGGGGTCTTGAAAGGGGTCTTCAATGCTTTCAGGCCAAGGACCCCTTAGCCGAGAGAGATGAAGCAGGGACCCCCCACTACATGTTGTATAAAATTGTGTTGCAGATTAAAAATGTTCATAGATCTCTTAGACAGCTTAGACTTGTTTGACAGCGTGTTGGAGTCATTTGTATTTTCAGACATTTAACCACTTGAATCGTCAAAATACTAAAGCTGGTTGCACACTGCACTGCGTGTTTTCGTTGCGTTTTGGAAATCCGAAATCCAAAAGCCAGGGATAGAGAGAGGAAAGAGAGAGAGAGCAAGGGACTCAGTGCAACAGCTGCGAAAATCGAAAAAAAATCAACCCTGGTCCGAAAATAAATACGAAACAGGCGGCAGTGTGCAAACGTGATTGACATAACGTGAGGTTGATTTTTTTTTATTCACGCGCTCCAAAATTCACTCCGATATACGGCCCGAAAAACGCAGCAGTGTGCAAAGACCTTTAGTCTGCTCTTCTTTTTCCTCTACAAACCTCTTTGCCAAAAATAGCTGATCTACAAAGATCTGCTATTTTTGGCTAATGTTCCACTCAGAATAGGGGTGCTAGGGTTCAAATGGTTAATGTAAAAAACATGATCCTATCACACAAAGATTAGGGGGCCCCGCTGTAGTAACTCTGAGAATCCCCTAGGGGTCCCGGACCCCCTGTTGAAGACCCCTGGTCTATGACGTTTTCATGTCAAGAATATTCGATTGCTACCACATCAATGCATTATGTGAGATGTAACCTTTCTCTCTTCCATTGTGTTTACAGGAGTTCCCTTGGCTGACGCGCTCCAACCTGTAGACATGAAGCACCACCTCTCCCTGTCCCTGCATCTGGCACCAGAACATATAAGGGTACAACACAGTTCTCCATAGATAAAGGGGGGTTGTAAGTGATCTATTCTTTTGTTCAAAACGTAGCTCTGTATTCTGATAGCAATTATTGATATAGAGTGTTTGTTCGTTAACTGGGGTCCCCCTATCTCGCCAACTTTTTAGTAAACAGGACGTCCGTGTTAAAGTTGCGATACCAATGTGATCCCACCATTAGAGCATCTTATTACCCGGCCTGTTTGGATTCTTGATTCTGATTGGTCGAGCGCTGAAATCAGAGGTCTGTTATCACCCGATAACAGACCGCTCCGCTCTATAACAGACCGCTGCCTAATCAAAGACTCAGAGCACCTGCTGCAGTCAAGTTGCACTGCGTGAACCTTGTGCTGTAGCCAACATGTCAGCCATGTAAACAACCACACAGCGACATTTACAACTAAACGTTGATCTCAAGAATGTTTTTAAAAATATTTTAAGCGAGAAATAGAGGACGTAGTATCAGAAAATGGATTCTATCTAATCAGCACTTCCTTGTTTTCCAAGGCGACCGTGTCGCGCTGGGAGGACGCCCAGCGCAACACTTGTGGAACACTTCCAGCCGTCTGTAAACAAGGAAATACTTTGTTTTGTTTTTAGTTTTGAGTCAAATTATTACTTTTATTTAGTAGCCGGGTAATAAGCGGGATAATGAATGGCTCCTTGGTGAATGACGACAGATAACTTCCCTTCGGACTGATAACTCCCCTCGGCTAGCGCCTCGGGGAGTTATCAGTCCGTCGGTCAGTTATCTGTCGTCATTCACCGCGGAGCCATTCATTATCCCTTACATACAGCATAAAGAAGTGTGAGTGATTATTACCCACTCATGAGTAGCACGGCTTGGGTACAAGACTGCACTGTCTTCTTACCGTGCGTCAATATTGTCCTCGGACGATATTGACTAGTGGGTATGTGTGTGACATCATCATACCAGGAAGTTATGCGGGAACGCCCACTGATTGGCCAAAAAATACTTTCTGGCCTTGACAGCTCATGCATCCAAACAGAAAAGTCCTATCATTAAACCAAGACATTTGCTGGCACAATTTAAACTGAAACATTAGAATGAAGTGAAACTACTGTATATGAAACTGTTAAATTCAATCTCTCCTGATTGGATAAAATTCCCCTTACTGGACAAACATTCTATAGCAATTATTACTATTTGTTTTTTAAGAAAGAAAGTTTATTTTCTTCCTTTTCTTCTTCTCCTTTGTTACAAAAGATTATCATCTTCTTACACCTTAGGATGAGGCTGGAAATAACAGGAGGCTTATGTACTGTAAAAAAAAAAAAATACTGATTGTTTCTATGAAATGTTTCAATTTATACTCACTACTCAGTAGTATTCAATGTAATTTACTAAATGATTAATAAAAAAGAATGTATATATTAATGACGCTACTACATTTATTGACATACAATCCACTCTGCACTATGTTGCGGTATTTTGTATAAGCTTCCACATACTGTACCACTGGGCAAAGCAAATAACTGGGTTAATTCATAACTATTCCTGCGTTTTCAATCCCGTCAGGAAGTCATGTCGTTCCCCTGGCCACCTGGTGCTCTTAAGTAAATAGTCAGGGACCACACAGTAGTTAAACCTGGAACAACAGCTGAATGTAGTAAGTACCAAGTTAATTGATTATAATCAATTACATCTCACTGTAAGTTAATTGATTATAATCAATTCGCTGAGAACAAAGGTTTGGAAACGCTGCTATTGTACACTGCTATTCTATACACAACTGTTATTGGAGATGAGATGGTAGATATAGGTTTATACTTTATATCATATCATTTTGGCTGTTTTCATCTGTTAAATTAAATGAAGGAATTATGAGGTGCAGCATTGATCTTTGGTGGTTTAGTATGTGCTATTGTGCTTACTCTATTTAGTTTATTTCATGTGTTGCATCTAACACCTCACAACTACAAAACAATTAGCCAAAATAGTCAATCTACAAGCTTGCAACCGGTATGATCTGAGCTTTTCGAAAAGACGTATACATTTATTATTTTTCACCTATATAACGACAAACCCCAAAATAGGGACGCCAGCTTGACACTGGTTTTTAGAATCTCTGATATCTCTCGGCAATGCTTCACAGCTGTCCAAGGAAGCAGAATGACCCCCTTAGGAAATGCAGACATTTAATTAATTTGTGTGGGACAGACCACACAGGAAGACTAATCAATACCCCTCATGCACACACACAGCTTCATACTGTAAAGGGTTGCATGGAGAAATATGGCCATGCTGTGAACAACCATGCGAGAGATATATCGGCCCTGACAAGCTGGAAACCTTGTATGTCCAAATGGTTCCTTTTGTATTATTAAAATAGTAATAATAATCTACAAGCTCAACACGTCGCATCTATTTTCACTACTTCTGTGCGACAACTTGTATATCGTCGTTGTCGGGTGGAAACCTTGTATCTCCAAGTTTCAAATGTGCACGTTCTTTCGCAAGTAAAGCCCTGCTTCATCATAGAAGGCCGTCGCACAAAAGTAGTGAAAACAGCAGATCTACAAGCACACAACGCCTCGCACCGCGAGGCGTTGTGTGCTTGTAGATCGGCTGTTTTCACTAGTTTAAATCATTTTTGGAGCTGTGTGGAACACAAGCTCCCCTATACGTGGCCGTGTGTGTAGGTATGTATGTGGGTGGGTGGGTCTGTGGGTCTGTGGGTCTGTATGTAGCCTGTATGTAGTAACCCTGGGTGACCAGAGAGGTGCTGTTGAGTCTAGCCTGCCCTGAGCATCAACTGCAATACACACACACACACACACACACACACACACACACACACACACACACACACACACACACACACACACACACACACAGCTCCACTTCGAACAGAGGTTCGATTTTATTAAAAGGATGAATGCAAAACGAACGTCTTTGGACATACAAGGTTTTCACCCGACAACGACGATATAAGTAGCGCATGGATTTACGGGGGGAAAACATTAGAAATAATAATTACAAATTTGAAATATGGAGATACAGTACAAGGTTTCTGCCCGACAGCAACAAATTATGAAACCAAAGAGATATTAGAGATTCTAAAACCAATTTCAATCTGGCGTCTGGAACCACCCAGGGGTAAGAAGAGTATGTTCATTGTCTTTGTATAACCACACATGTCACAGGGTATGTCACTACGTCACAATACTGTTGTTTTTTGTATAGCACATTTCAACAAGGCAATTCAAAGTGCTTGACATTAAAACATTAAGCATTGGTGCCTAAGACACAGAGAGCTTTAAGAGCATGCAAAGGAAACTCTTAAAAGTACATTGAAATACAATTTAGAAAAAATGCATATGAATACATGTTAATCTAAGATTATGCGTACGGACATGCAAAGCGCATCTTCAGTTTTCATCGTCGTAAAACAACAACTTGAAGCGTTGTAGTTGTTTTTTCCACCGGCCAGTGATTTGGCACACTATAAAAAGGACACATTATTGGCACATTATAAAAAGCAAGGGTGCCAACAACGTTTACCCAGAAGTGTGCCTTAGTGATCTTAGTGTGTGTTTCCACTGGCCCTGTGGGTGGGACTGGAAACAAAGGCTCTTGCAGTAGTATGGGCTCTAATATTGGCAACGGAGCGGAGCAGCTGGCAGCCTCACTCTCTGTAATTTTAGCGCACACTGATGCAGAGGAAAGATTTAATGGGCATTGGTTGGCATAACCCACCCCCACCCCCCTTTTCCTTGCTCCTCCTCCTCCTAAAGGCGTAGGGAAACCGAGGAGGGAGGGAGGGAGTGTGGGAGTGGGGAGAACCTGTGTAAAGAAACGGGAGAGGAGTCAGAGTGAGCGTGGAGTGTTGCGTGCAGTCAGTGTATCTCCGGCAGTAGGAGTGAGCGTGGAGTCAGTGTATCTCCGGCAGGCAGCATGGTTGTTCTAACGCTTGGACTGTACCTTCCACTGTTGTCCTGGTGTGTCCTGGTGGACGCCTCATACTTGGACACTATTCTTTCATTCCCAGCAGGTAAGAGTGTGCGCGTGCGTGTGTGCGTGTGCATGTGAGTGTGCGTGTGTGTGTGTATGTATGTTAGAGAGAGAGAGAGAGAGAGAGAGTGTGTATGTGTGTGTGTTAGAGGGGGAGAGAGAGAGAGAGAGTGTGTGTGTGTGTGTGTGTGTGTGTGTGTGTGTGTGTGTGTGTGTGTGTGTGTGTGTGTGTGTGTGTGTGTGTGTGTGTGTGTGTGTGTGTGTTAGAGAGAGAGAGAGAGAGAGTGTGTGTGTGTGTGTGTGTGTGTGTGTGTTAGAGAGAGAGAGAGAGTGTGTGTGTGTGTGTGTGTGTGTGTGTGTGTGTGTGTGTGTGTTAGAGAGAGAGAGAGAGAGAGAGAGTGTGTGTGTGTGTGTGTGTGTGTGTGTGTGTTAGAGAGAGAGAGAGAGTGTGTATGTGTGTGTGTGTGTGTGTGTGTGTTAGAGAGAGAGAGAGAGAGAGTGTGGGTGTGTGTGTTAGAGAGAGAGAAAGTGTGGGTGTGTTAGAGAGAGAGAGAGAGAGAGAGTGTGTGTGTGTGTGTGTGTGTGTGTGTGTGTGTGTGTGTGTGTGTGTGTGTGTGTGTGTGTGTGTGTGTGTGTGTGTGTGTGTGTGCGCGCGCATGCATGCATGTGCACGTGCACCCGTGTGTATGCACGCATGTGCGTGAGCAAATGCGTGTTTGTTTACATGCATGCAAAAGGATGGGTGTTTGTGCCTGTATTGTTATTATTATTCTAAGCGGACGCAGGACATGCATGGACACAATGACAGAATGTCAACATGTCATCCTCATTAAACACTCCTCAACCTGCCATCCCAATGTTTGGGACATGTCATATATCGTCACTGTCGGGCAGAAACCTCGTATCTCCAAGTTTCACATTTGTTCATTTTCTTCACACAAGGCCGTCGCACAAAAGTAGTGAAAACAGCAGATCTACAAGCACACAACGCCTCACGGCGCGAGGCGTTGTGTGCTTGTAGATTGGCTGTTTTCACTAGTCTAGTTAATTTTTTCAAACGATAAATACAAAATGAACGCTTTTGGACATACAGGGTTTCCACCCGACAACGACAATATATTGGCCACGATTTTCACACATTCTCCAGAAATGTCTAAAACATCACCAAAGTTCCAACAATTGCTAAAAAGAAAACATCCCATCTGCGAATTCACAGGTTGTAGATTTCTTAGTGGTTAAAAAAAAACTGTTGGAAAGAAAAAGAAACACACTTGTTTTGTATTTATTTTCCGGTAACCGTGGAGGAGGCGTCTATAAATAAACACCCAGGCTCATCTACACCTTCCTCCTCAGCTGGTCCTGGAGGTGCTCGCAGGGGGTCCTTCATGATAGTGTTTCTCTAACTTTCACATTTCAAGGTCTCCCCATAACTCTGACAGTGAGTGTACAAATGGGATTTGGTTCCATTTGTACACTGTCAGAGTTACATACTTGCATGGGTCAATTTAGACCTCCCTAAAGGAACCCATAGACAGTCCCTGGAATCCACTTTGAGAAACACTTGATTCATGAAACAATGAAGAAGTAGCCAGCAGCACACAAGGAATATCCTTTTCACATGGTTTACGTACCTCTCTGGACAGAGGACAACAAACGTTTCGACCTGTTGGTCTGGGGACTGCCCATAAGTCCGAAGGTTCATTAGTCTGAAGGTTCATTAGTCCGAATTTAGTTAGGGTTACTGAGGTTAGGGTTAGGGTTAGGCCTAGTATTCTTAACAAATTCGGACTAATGAACATTCGGACTAATGAACCTTCAGACCAATGCCATGGCACCGTTGGTCTTCCTCAGTGTAAAAAGGATATTCCTTGTGTGCCGGTTACTTCATTGTTTCGTGATATTATTGAGCTGTGCACCTTAAAGACTTCAATTAATTTGGAGTGTTGCGGGCTTTCTGATTTGTTGCAGTCACCTCTCTCTAACCACTGCTTCATGACACTGCATCCAGTGTCGGGGAGCCGCCTTCGGTCGGCCTGTCACGATTTGATAGTTTGCACCTGTTACCTTCATCCACGTCCTGTGTCCGTCCATCCGTCCGTCTGTGCGTCCGTGTTGTGTCTCACGTTCCTCCTCTCTGCTTTGCATGAGGGAACACGTCTCAAGCATGTGCACGGTGTCATATGTTGTTGACCTTTTAGGTTTGTACTTCGTGAGCCGTGTCGCGCAAGTGCAAGTCTATACGTCAGGCCTGATGATATGAGGGGATCGTCGTGGGCGGAAGGAAACAGCCGGCAGGATTATTATGGTTGCCGTAGGAGATAAAGTACACGTGTCAATGAATATAGAAAAGAATACACAGCAGAGTGTAGTCGGGTGGAAACCTCGTATCTCCAAGTTTCAAATTTGTATGTTCTTTCACCAAGTAAAGCCCTGCTTCATAATTCAAGGCCGTCGCACAAAAGTAGTGAAAACGGCAGATCTACAAGCACACAACGCCTCGCGGTGCGAGGCGTTGTGTGCTTGTAGATCTGCCGTTTTCACTAGTTTAGTTCATTTTTAAAATGATAAATACAAAACGAACGGTCTTGGACATACGAGGTTTCCACCCGACAACGACGATATATACCCCCGATTCTCAACCTATTTGAAATCAAAGATCCCCAGTTTGATATAGATTATAGGCGAGACCCCATTTGATACAAACGTTTCATCACTGGGAACCTAATCTACACTGTAAAGTCTGTTGCTTAAATTCTTGTACACTCATGAGATACAGACCTGTACGCCGTAATGGTCCATCTGGACCCCTGGTGGTCCCCAGACCACCCGTTGAGAACCCGTGGAATATACTGTAATGCATACTGCAGGTGTGTAAGTACACTACCAGGAAATTCAAGATTCAATGTTTTTATTGTTACTTAATATACCTTTTATTACCCATCATTGCAGTTGTAAAGAAAGGGGAAAGGATAGAAATAGAAAGTATACAGGGAAAACAGGTGAGAAATGTCAAATATTCCTAATATGAGTTGAGTAAAATATACATGAAGTAGCTTACGTGGTTAAAAGAAAGAAATGGCGTCCCGGGCCGCCGGCGTGGTGGTCTTGGCATCCTAGGCTGCAATGCCAGCTTGACAGCGTGTCGTGGGTTTGATTCCCAATCCCGGCGACCTTTGCTGCGTGTTACTCCCCATCTCTCTCTCTCTCTCCCCATTTCCTGTCAGCCTACTGTCCTATCAATAGAGGCATAAAAGCCTCAAAACAAATATGTAAAAAAAGAAATGGCAATGCAATGAGGTAGTTAGACATATGATGCATGAGTGTGTGAAATGAATGTGTGCAGTATATGAGTGAGTATCCTTTCTGTCAGGTGGAAAGTAGAAACTGCATGTGCAAAACCTTTACTTTTCAGGATTCAACTTCAAAAACAAGCTCAAAGCGCGGCACAGGTTTCGAGCCTGCAGATCTGCTACCTTTTCTGCTTTTGCGTGGCGCTTTAGTATTATCAAGTACGACATTAATTCACGAAAAAAAAGTTAAAATATGCAGATAAGAGTGTTTCTGTTCCGACAACAGCGATATACAGTATATCAAGGGTCTTCAACAGGGGGTCCGGGACCTCTAGGGGGTCCTCAAAGTCACTACAGGGGGTCCTCCAAATCTTTGTGTGATCGAAACCTTTTTTCTCCTTTTTTATATTAACCACTTGAACCCTACATTCTGAGAACTTTAGCCAAAAATAGCAGATCTACAAGCTCAAGCTTGTAGATCGGCTATTTTCAGCAAAGAGGTTTTGTAGAGGGGGAAAAAGAGCATACCAAGTACAGAGTGAAAGGTCAACTTTATTAAGTATTGACGGTTCAAGTGGTTAAATATCTGAAAACACAAATTGACAAGAATCCAAAATACACTGATGATTGTGCTGCGATGAAACGATATGGAATCTACGAAAAGGTTGTGGGGGGGGTCCCTGCTTCATCTCTCTCTCAACGAAGGGGTCCTTGGCCTGAAAACGTTGAAGACCCCTGTATCGTCACTGTCGGGCAGAAACCTTGTATCTCCAAGTTTCAAATTTGTAGGTTCTTTCGCTAAGTAAAGCCCTGCTTCATCATACAAGGCCGTCGCACAAAACTAGTGAAAACAGCCGATCTACAAGCACACAACGCCTCGCACCGCGAGGCGTTGTGTGCTTGTAGATCGGCTGTTTTCACTAGTTTAGTTCATTTTTCAAATGATAAATACAAAACGAACGCTTTTGAACATACAAGGTTTCCACCCGACAACGACGATATGCATGGATGTATAACCTCTCGCAAAGTGATCTGTCACCCACTTTTGACACCGTTGAGCTGACATCACTGCCCCAGCGTGACTGACCATGTGTCCGCTCTGCTGTCACCGCAGCTCTCAGGCAGCCGGACCGGCAGAAGAGATTCAGCCCCTGCTGTTTACTGAGTCCCCCGCCGCCCCCCCTCTTCCCCCCGCCCCCTACGCTTTGGCGCCGCCACGCTCATGTGAGTTCAAAGTCATGTGACTTGTCCTTGTTGGAGGAGGTTTCTGATTGTTGATGTGTCCTTGGGTGCTGTCCAAACGGCCAGTGTCTCTCTGTCTCTCTCTCTCTCTCTCTCTCTCTCTCTCTCTCTCTCTCTCTCTCTCTCTCTCTCTCTCTCTCTCTCTCTCTCTGGTCCTTCAGGCTAAAAGCAGACATACTCTCACACTCTCTCTGGTAACATTAATAATAAGACTCCAAGGGCACACTGGATTACGGGGCCCTCGAAGATGCCGCCACGGTTGATACATCTTTTACTGTTTGATGCGTGGGGGTCCCAGTGTGATATTTCCTGACTTGTGGGGTTATTCCAGGGGGTCCCCAGCTAAATCACTGTGCTCACGTGCTCTTCAAGGGTGATAACATAAAAAATAAAAAAATAAAAATTAAGCATAGGTTTAGGGTTGTATTCATGGCGCGGCCTGAAAAGGTTGAGAACCACTGGCTTAGATCAGTGGTTCTCAACCTTTTTAGGCCGTGACCCCCAAAATAATCATATTTTAACTGGGGACCCCCCTGACCCTGACGAGCACTAAGAGTTGAGGCATTACATTTTTTATAACACAGTTCTATTGTGAAAATAGCAGATCTACATGCTCACAACGCCTCCTGTTTGCGAGGCGTTGTGAGCATGTAGATCGGCTATTTTCAAAATTTCTGCCTCTAATATTTGACAATATGGCAAAAGTTTAATTTGTCAATTTAGAGGTATTAGAAAGTCCTTGAAAATGCACTTTAGAAATGCAGATACCCTCTATACCCTTAAACTTTGTGTTTTTTTTTTACTGTTGAGTGAGAAAACAATGTTGCACATTAAGCTAATCATCTGGAGACCCCCCAAAATAATTTGGAGACCCCCCTGGGGGTCCCGACCCGCAGGTTGAGAACCACTGGCTCAGATCACCATTTCTGTTTCCCAGCAAATGGAAACTGCAGCCTTTAACTTCCTGGAAAGACTGCATGCTGAAATAGAAGCCATTGTTCTTGCATCAATAAAGGATCTATAAGTCATGTGGATCCCATGGGATCCAAATGGCAGCCTGGCTCCAGTGTGGTGGATCGCACCCTGTGATGTCAGTCATCTATGTCTGGGGACCCCCAGGGGGTCTCCAGGCCCACATTATTATTATTATTTTTTTTTGTGACAGTGACCATAACTGCATCAAAAGTAATCAACAAACTATAGTATTACAATTTTTTTTAAATGTCAAAAATTGGCCAAATTGACAAATAATATAAGAAAGGGTTAGGGTTTTTATTTTATTTTTAAAAGCTCACAATGCCTTGCAACGCAAGACTTGAGCTTGTAGATCGGCTATTTTCACTATATTTATCTGCGGAACGGAGTCAAACTAAATGCAATGCCTCAACATTCCAAATGCTTATCAGGATGGGGGGGGGGGGGGGGGTCCCCAGTTCAAATATGATTATTCCGGGGTGTCGAGGCCTGAACGAGGTCTGAAGGTTGAGTGTATACCGTAGATCAAGTATAAAACGCATGTGAAAAAATGTTATATTATAAAATGGTATTTTTGTGACCAACTGGCAGCGTACACACACAATGTTTGGCGCTGAATCCCGCTGATCAGTCAACGAGTACTATGTAAGGGATAAATACTGGCTCCGCGGGGGTTGTCCATATATAACATCCCGACGGACTGATAACTATCTGTTATCAGTTCGAAGAGATGTTATATATGGACAACCCCCAAGGAGCCAGTATGTATCCCGCTTATTACCCGGCTACTAAATGAAATTAATAATTTGACTCAAAACTAAAAACAAAAAGTATTTCCTTGTTTACAGATGGCTGGAAGTGTTCCACAAGTGTTGCGCTGGGCGTCCTCCCAGCGCGACACGGTCGCCTTGGAAAAACAAGGAAGTGCTTAAAATATTTTTAAAAACATTCTTGAGAGCAGCGTTTAGTTCTAAATGTCGCTGTGTGTTTGTTTACATGGCTGACATGTTGGATACAGCACAAGATTCACGCAGTGCAGCTTGACTGCAGCAGGTGCTCTGAGTCTTTGATTAGTCAGCGGTCTGTTATAGAGCGGAGCGGTCTGTTATCCAGAAATAACAGACCGCTGATTTCAGCACTGACCAATCAGAATCAAGCATTCAAACAAGCCGGGTAATAACAGAACATAGTAGAGCAATTTGGATTCAGCTTTCCTTTCTAAAT